>NC_054472.1:188373935-188528935 GCF_017639515.1 Carcharodon carcharias
TGCTCCACCATTCAATAAGATCATGGCTGATCTGTTTGCGTTTCAAATTCCACATCCCCATCTACCCCCGATAACCTTTGACTCCCTTGCCTAACAAGAATCTATCTACCTCTGCCCTAAAAATATTCAGTGACCCCGCCTCCAACAGCTTCTGAGGCAGAGAGTTCCAAAGTAGCACAACCCTCTGAGAGAAAAAAATTTCTCCTCACCTCTGTCCTAAAAGGGCGACCCCTAATTTTAAAACGGTGCCCCCTAGTTCTGGACTCACCCACAAGAGGGAACATCCTTCCCACATCCACCTTGTCAAGACTGTTCAGGATCTTGTATGCTTCAATCAAATCACCCCTCACTCTTCTAAACTCCAGTGGAAACTCTCTCTCTCTCTCTCTCTCTCTCACACACACACACACGCACACACACACACACACACATTCACACTCTCACATTCACACACTCATATTTTCATACACGCATGTGTGCCAGTATCAATGAAAATAGAAATGGACCAAGCACGCCAGTTGTTTCAGAAAAATGCAAAAACAAACATCTTTAATGTCCTAAAACAAAGAGATTCACGGGAGTTATCACCAGACAAAGCCTGGCATCACGTAGGGAGATATTGGGACAGGTGATCAAAAGCTTGGTCAGAGAGGTAGGTTTTAAGGAGTCCCTTAATGGAGGAAAGCGAGGGAGAGAGATGGAGAGGCTTTAGGGAGGGAATTCCAGAGCTTAGGCCCCCAGGCAGCTGAAGGCACAGCCGCCAATGGTGGAGCGATTAAAATCAGGGATGCTCCGAGTCGGAGGAGCGCAGAGATCTCGGAGCGTTCTGGGGCTGAAGGAGGTTACAGCAATGGGGAGGGAGCTCGCACAAGGTCACGCAGGGATTTTGAAATGGTAGCGCGGATGAAAGAACACACGTGAAGGGAAGGAAGAAACGATTGCTGTCCCCGAAGCAACATTTCAGGCCAAATTCGCACCAATTGCAAAAAAGATATTGAGACTTTCTCAAAAACAAAAACAAAACGCTCTGGGGTTTCCTGTTTCAGAAGGGGAGCCGAAACGGTTAAAAAGCTGCTCGCAGTTTTTCCTTCGGTGACCTCTGTCCCAGAATGCCGGTGAAACCTGTCGACTCCTGTTACAATTAGCCTGCCCTCAGTGGATGGAGAAATGCAGAGCAACCTGAATAGCTGATGCTGGATCCACAGCTATGTCCTTGCATGTGAAATTCCCGTTAGCAAAATCCTGAATGCTTAATTATGCAGATTTCTTTCCTCTCCCTTCCCTCGCAAGCTGTGGAATGACAGCCCTCTCAGCCAAACATCGTGCAGACAGAGCTAAGAACCTAGTCTGCAACAGAATCTGTGGCGTTCTGTGAAATAAGCTTGGTGTGTGTGTGTGTGTGTGTGCGTGCGTGCGTGTGTGGAGCTGCCTGCCCTTTCCTGAGGATCACTGAGAAAGAGTAAAGTCAAGGGCAGTGCCCGGTTTCTGACCCATGGCTCCTGAGGTTGAGCGAATTCATTTCTTGATGCTATCCTTGGGCCTCCCTCAGGCTGTCCAATCAGCTGACCCACCAGGGATCTCCCCCATGCCTCTGCACCCGTCACTTTCTGTGAGCTACTGGCCGCAGCTATCCACCCTGAAACCCTCAGATGGAATCCAAGCTAACAAGGCCGTCCAACATCAGTGAACTAGCAGACGTGTACAAACCTTGTCTGTCTGATTCCAGCCCCTCTGCCTCCAACTGGAAAGTAAATGCAGCTCTCTGCCAGCTCGCGTTTTTGTTAACACAGAGGCCAACTCAGCTGCGTATTGTTCCCGCCGCTGCTTCCCCCCCCACCCCCCCCCCCCCCCGACCTCCAAACTCGCACCGCACCCCGTTCGCCCATCACCCACCCTGCGCTGACCAACCTACACCGCCCCCCCCCCCGACTGGACAACACCTCGACTTTTAACGTTTTCATCCCTTTTTTTTCAAATCCCTCCACAGCCTCACCCCCCCCTCCCCATCCCTGTCGTCTCCTGCAGCCCCAGAACCCCACGAGATCTCTGCGTTCTGGTTCTCGTTCCCCACCTGGGGGAGGCGATGGCGTAGTCACTGGGACTGGTGATCCCAGAGACCCAGCGTAACGCTCTGGGGACCTGGGTTCGAGCCGCGTGTCGTCCAGACCTGGGTAAGGGACAGCAACTGTGACCCAGATGGGTTTTTAATAATTTCGTGGTCACCGTTGCTGCATATTCAAGACTTATTAACCAAATTTAAGACCTATCAGCTGCAGAGGTGGGCTTTGAACTCACGGCCCCACAGCCTCTGGATTGCTAGTCCAACGACATTACCAGTACACCACCATCTCCCCTAACTTTCCCTTTTGATAAAGGCACTATACAAATGCAAGTTGTTGTTATTGTACAGGATTCTGCAGGTTGGCACAGGAGCAGGAGTGGGTGTGAGTTGCCAGCTGTGGTTGGATGGTTTCCTGGAGGATCAATCACACGACCTTCTGCTGCTAATCACCCTGTCCAGTTCAACCTGTATTTAATATTAAATCTATTATAATAAATACAGAAGTTTTAAAAATACATTTTTCGTTAATGCTCCGATGACTTTTCTCCTGGGTTTGCGCTCAGCTGTTTGTTCCCTGAGATTAATTGTCGAATCATCCATCAGGGAAAGACCATTTGGCCCATCTTGCCTGTGCCAGCCCTTTGCAAGAGGCTTTCCAATTAGTCTCACTCCCCCTGCTCTTTCCCCATAGCCCTGCAAATTCCCTCTCTTCCAGTATTTATCCAAATCCCTTTTGAAAGTTCCGATTAAATCTGCTTCCACCGCCCTTTCAGGCAGCGCGTTGCAGATCGCAACAGCTCGCTGGGTAAAAACCATCTCCTCACCTCCCGCTCTAGTTCTTCTGTCAGTGATCTTAAATCTTTTTCCCTCTGGTTACCAACCCTCTTGCCACTGGAGCCAGTCTCTCCTTATTTACTCCATCAAAACCCTTCATAATTTTCAACATCTCCATGCATCACCTCTTAACCTTCTCTGCTCTTAGAGAACAATTCTAGCTTCTCCAGTCTCTCCACATGACTAATGGAATACTCCCCACTTGCCTGGATGGGTGCAGCTCCGACAACACTCAAGAAGCTCGACACCATCCGGGACAGATCAGCCCCGCTTGTTTGACTCCCCATCCACAAACATTCACTCCCTCCACCACCGACGCACAGTGGCAGCAGTGTGTGTACCATCTACAAGATGCACAGCAGCATCTCACCAAGGCTCCTTAGACAGCTCCTTCCAAACTTGTGACCACTACCATCTAGAAGGACAAGGGTAGCAGACACATGGGAACACCACCACCTGGAAGTTCCCCTCCAAGCCACTCACCATCCTGACCTGGAAATATATCGCCGTTCCTTCACTGTCGCTGGGTCAAAATCCTGGAACTCCCTTCCTAACAGCACTTTGGGTGTACCTACACCACATGGACTGCAGCAGTTTCAGACACTTGAACCACTGCAGTCCATATGGTTGCAAAGGTTAATGGAATGTCAGCATTTTACTCAACAGACCTGGAATGCAAAGGTGTGAAAATGATGTTGCAGCTTTACAGAGCTCTGGTTAGACCTCATAAGACCATAAGACATAGGAGCACAAATTAGGTCATTCGGCCCATCGAGTCTGCTCCGCCATTCAATCATGGCTGGTAAGTTTCTCAACCCCATTCTCCCGCCTTCTCCCCGTAACCTTTGAACCCTTTACCAATCAAGAACCTATCTATCTCAGTCTTAAATACACTCAATGACCTGGCCTCCACAGCCTTCTGTGGCAATGAATTCCATAGATTCACCACTCTCCGGCTAAAGAAGTTTCTCCTCATCTCTGTTCTAAAAGGTCTTCCCTTTACACTGAGGCTGTGCCCTCGGGTCCTAGTCTCTCCTACTAATGGAAACATCTTCCCTACGTCCACTCTATCCAGGCCTTTCAGTATTCTGTAAGTTTCAGTCAGATCCCCCCTCATCCTTCTAAACTCCATTGAGTATAGACCCAGAGTCTGGAGCCCTGCTTTTGATTCTGGGCATTGCACCTAAGGAAGGATATATTGGGCTTGGGGAGATTGTGACACAGATTCACTTGAATGATAAAAGGTTAGATTATGAAGCCAGGTTGCGTAGACCAGACTTGTATTCCGTTGAGTATAGAAGATGAAGGGGCAATCTAATTGCGGTGTTTCAGATAGTCAAATGTTTTGATAGGGTCGGTAGAGAAAAACTGTTTCCTCTGGTGACGGAGGGGGGGTTCAGAACAAGGGGGCATAACCTTAAAAAATGAGAGCGAGGTCATTCAGGGGTTGATGTCAGGAATCACTTCTTCACACAAAGGGCAGTGGAAATCTGGAACTCCCTCCCCCCAAAAAGCTGTTGAGGTTGGGGGGGGCGTCAATTACAAATTTTAATAACTAAGATTGACAGACATTTGTTGGATAAATGTATCGAGGGTTGTAGAACCAAAGGGGGTAGATGGAGTTAAGGCTCGGATCAGCCATGATCTAATTGAATGGTGGGACAAGCTCGATGGGCTGAACGGCCTCCTCCTATTCCGATAAGCGAACGCTAAAGCATCCCTTTCCCTGCTTCAGATCTGTGATTGCTTTGAGCGCAAGTAAATGTATTTTTTTGGCTTGGCTGCTGGACTATTATGTATCCTGAAACACAGTCATTAGATCAGATTAATGATCACATGCCTGATGCGGTGAGAAAGGAGTGAAAAATCCAAACAAATCGCATCCCTTTATTTATATTCCTTTCTAGACACCTCCGGCGTAATCCCTATTGAGCTGTACAGAACAATTGCAAAGTATTGACAATGTGGACGGATCATGAATTTCAATCCAGCACAAGCATAACACTGCAGTGTCGGATTCACCACGCACCTCCACTCTGGCCTGCAACCCTTTGCCGTGCTTCTTAACCTGCCTATCACTCGGCTTTTGGCTTTGCAGCCACGCTAACGCGTCATTTTGACTAACCTCCTCGTTAACATTTTGACATTCGCCTGCTCGGCTTGAATCAGGGCAACGAGGTCAATTTGCATTTGCATTCGTACGGCATCCTTAACCCCGCTGGAAGATCCACCCGGCAGGTGCCTCACCACCCCCCCCCCCCCACCCCCCACAAAACCCGCTGCCGCGTGTACCCAGGTCCACAGTGGCTGGAGACCTTCATCGCCAACTCCAGGGGCTGCCCCAGGCTCTTGTCCGGTTATTGGCCACATATGTCCACGCTCCGTGGGTCCGGGTGTGTTCTGGACCGGTGTAACTTCACGCTGGTATGGCGTTGGATCAGGCGTCGTTGGGGAGTGGGGGGGAGGGGAGGGGATGGGGGGGTTGCGATTCTGACCAGGCCTTCATCTGCATCCCATCAGCCGGATGTCAATGGTTTTCACGCCGACCTCCGGCAGGAATCGCGACCCGCCTTGGCGAGCGGCAGCAGGAAGGTCCCGCTGGGGTTTTACACCGACAGGAAACCTTCTGACCGAACCTGCCCAGCCCCCCCCCCCCCCCACCCCCCCCACGCATGGGGGCAGGGGGTGGAATTCTGCCCAACATGATACTCGCCTGATGAGCGAAAGGTTTGGCCAAAGAGGTAATGGAGGGTTTTAAAGGAGGAGAGAAGGGGCGGAGAGGTTTAGGGAGGGAATTCCGGAGCTTGGGGGGACCCCGCAGCCGCCGATGGTGGAGCGATTAAAATCACAGACGCTCAAGAGGCCGGAATGAAATGAGCGCTGATGGTAGCGGAGGGTTGTGGGGTCGGAGGGGATTACAGAAGCAGGGAGGGTGGGTGGGATAACGCGGAACGCTGACCACACAGTTTCACATTCGGTTCCCGGCTGAGTTTGAAACTCTTATCCCCGTGGTAAAGGTACGATTGCAGCCTGTTTGCCATTGCTTGGGAATCGGCAGCTAAGAGTGCACACTCCCTGAGTATAGCTCCCCTCTGCCCCCCCACCCCACCCCCAGCTAGGCCCTTTGGTGCATGGGAATTGGGTGTCTGCTGAGAAGTTGTTTGAACTCCAGCCCTCTGAAGAAGGCTCTTGGGGATTGCTTGTACAACAGCAGAGGAAGCCATTCAGAGCATCATGCCTGTGTTGTGTTGGCTATTTGAAAGAGCTAAGAGCTGCAAAAGCTTTGAGATTCGGAAGCATAACTGTGCGCTCAATGGTTGAAATTAAGAAAGTGATTAGTCAATTGCTGCTATATTTGATTACTAAGCAAGTGTAAGCAGTTAATAATTTGACATTATCCCAGATGAATATACCCCTCACGTCAGGTGACCCTGTTACAACTGATGGAGGGAAACATACTATTTTTTTTTCTCTACCTTGTGCTTTGCTGTAATGTGATGTGTCTGTAAGGGTTGTAAATGCTCTGGGCAATACAGCCCACTGCTGTCTCTATATTTTAAAAAACTGACAGTGTAATACTACACAGCTAATACTGTCAAGGAAAACAAAATATACTCTGTGTATTTTCTGACAGTGAGAGCTGTGTACTGTTAATGTTGTCAGAATTTCAGAGTAAAGGATTCCTGAGTGTTTTGAGTCAGAGACTGCAAGAGAGCCCGTAGCAATTCAAATTGCTTGATCAATAGTGCAGCCCAGTCGACTATTTTATTTCCCTCCGAATGAAGTTGCAAACAAAAATCATTTCTTTAAAAAAATGGTGTTTTTATATAAATGTTTGGCAGTCCAGAGAATCTCTTTTAACTTGGCTCCACCTGAACCACCATATTGAGCTATCAGCTAATTTAGTTTCTGCAGTTCTGAAATGGCAAATATTTTGATTAGGAAGCTGAGAATAGCTGAGTGGGTGTGAAGTAATGTTCATTCTGCTTCATTAACGGCAGTTTACTTCACAAATAAAAGTTCATTCATTAAGAAACACCGGTTAGGCTGTCAGAATGCAGGCTGTCTGAAGACTTCTGAGCTGGAAGGTTGTGGGTTCAAACCTACTTCTAGAGGTTTAGCACAGTCACAGGTACTGAGGGGTATCGCTGTGCAGTCCTTCGGGCAACATGTTAAACCAGGGTGCTGTTGACTTAATAGGGAAGCTGTAATTCTGTAGTCCAATCCTGAACTAAAATCACCCCTGCCACAGCAATGAAGCAGTTCTTATCAAAATTGTCAAAGACATCCTGTGTGATGGTGACAAAGGTAAACTTTCCCTCCTTGATCCTTCTCACCCTTTCTGCAACCTTTGACATGGTTGACCACACCACCCTCCACTGTTATCCAGCTGGGTGGGATGCTCTCACCTGGTTCCATTCTTATTTATCCAATTGTAGCGAGAGAGTCATTTGCAATAGTTTTTCTTCCTGCCCCCTCATCATTACCCCCTGGCGCTCTCCCAAGGATCTACCCCTTGTTCCCCCCCCCTCCCATTTCTCATCTACATGCTGCCCCTCCGAAGTTACAGTGTTAGTTTTCACAAGTGCGCTGCTGACAGCCAGACTTGCCTCACCACCACCACCTCTCTCAACTCCTCATCCGATATCCAAAGCCGATTGGGAAGGATGAACCCATTGTTTCTGGTGCCCCCCCCACTCCAAATTCCTTAGCTACTGACTCCATCCCTCTCCCAGACTAGAGTCCATGCCTGAACCAAACTGTTTGCAACCTTGGCGTCACATCTAACCCCAGGATAAGCTTCCAATCACATATCTGCCCCATCGCTCAGACCGCCCATTTCCGCCTCTGTAACCTTGCCTGACTCCACCCCTCCTCAGCTCATCTGCTGCTGAAACCCTCACCCAGGCTCGACTATTCCATCATACCCCTGGCTGCCCTCCCACTTTCTGAACTCCATCTGCTCCAACTCACCCAAACCTCGCTGCCTGTCGCCTAAGTCCAGTTTCCCTATCACCCTCGTGCTCACTGATCTACATCGGCACCCGTTAAAAACAACACCTCGATTTTAAAGTTCTCCTCCTTATAATCATATCCATCCCTGGCCTTGCCCCTCCCTATCTCTGTAACCTCCTGCAACCCTACAGCCCTCCCAGATATCTACACTCCTCCGATTCTGACCTTTGTACATCCCCAATTTTAATCTTTCCATCATTGGTGGCTGTGCCTTTAGCTGCCTGAAGATCAGAAATTCCTTCCCTAAACCTCTCCATCTCTCTCTCTCTCTCTTGCTCTCAATCACTTCTCTCTCTCTCTCAGTCTCTCTCTTTCTCTCTCTCTCTCCCTCTGTCTCTCTCAGTCTCTCTTTTTCTCTCTCTCTCCCTCTCTCTCTCTCAGTCTCTCTCTTTCTCTCAGTCTCACTCTCTCTCTCTTTCTCTCTCTCTCTCAGTCTCTCTTTTTCTCTCTCTCTCCCTCTCTCTCTCTCTCAGTCTCTCTCTTTCTCTCTCTCTCCCTCTCTCTCTCTCTCTCTCCTTTAAGATACTCCTTGGGCAGAATTTTACAGACCATCGTGGCAAGGGGCAAGACTGTCAAATGTGGCGAGCTGTTCAAAAGTCCATTGACTTCGGCAGGACCATAAAAACTGCAAAACTCTGCCCCTTATAATTTACCTCTTTGACCAAGCTTTTGGCTATCTGAACTAATGTCTCCTTGAAAAAAACAAAAAAACTGCGGATGCTGGAAATCCAAAACAAAAACAGAATTACCTGGAAAAACTCAGCAGGTCTGGCAGCATCGGCGGAGAAGAAAAGAGTTGACGTTTCGAGTCCTCATGACCCTTCGACAGAACTAGACCCTTCTGTCGAAGGGTCATGAGGACTCGAAACGTCAACTAATGTCTCCTTGTGTGGTTTAGTGTCATATTTTGTTTTGTAATGTTCCCGTGAAGCATCTTGGTGTGTTACCATATTAAGAGTGCTGTATAAATGCAAGTTGTGCTTGTGATATAACATGACCTTTAGAGCAGAGGAACAGGCCATTTGGCCCACTCGGTCTGTACTGGTCTCCCTGTCTCACATCCTCCTTCCAAACCTAGCCAATCTCACCCTATCCACATAGGATAACCCGGTGCCTAAAAGCACTGAGTCACGTGGGTTAAGGTATGATTTTTCTCTCTTTGGGACAAGCGATTCACTGAGGACCGAACACAGCGGAAAATGTCTTAGTTTCACACGATGCAAAATTTGGGGAATGTCAGAAATTCACAAACATGGTGCCAATCCGTGTAATTAAACTGCAGTCAAAAGTTTCATTAACTTCTTGCTGCAGCTTCTCTGTTTACAATAGGCATGTGTATGTGGAAGCTTTGTATGCTGAATAATTTCTTTAAAAAATGACCAAAACACCTTTCATTGAACTGGAGGGAGGATAATGAGGGAACCACATAGGAACTGGAGAAGGCCATTCAGCCCCTTGAGCCTGTTGCAATATTCATCATGGCAGATCTATAACCTAACTTTATGGTTTTCTCACCCTTAATAACCAAAAATCTCTCAGTCTCTGTTTTGAAATTTTCAATAGTTTTCCAGCCTCTTTGGGACAGAGGTTTCCAGATTTACTCTCCGCTTTATCTGAAGAAGTGCTTTTTGCTGTCACCCCTGAACATCCTGGCTCTAATTTTAAGGTTCTGGACTTTCCCCACCAGAGAAAATCGTTTCTCTCCCTCAACCCTCTCAAATCCTTTAGTCATCTGAAACACCTCAATTAGATCACCCATTAATCTCCTATACACTGGAACACCAGTCCAAGATAGTCGCTCCTGTTTCTCTTGGAGCTCAGGAAGATGCAAGATTTAAGGGAATAACAGTCTTACTCTCATATGACGGGAAAAGCTTATTATGGATTTCCAGCTTGGCTAACCATTCAACGGCTTCCTGAGATGTCGAGTGGGGAAATGAGGTGCCTCCTGTTCTTGGTGGGAAGGTTAAGATGATATGTTCCGAGGACTGAGGCTCATGGCCACAATCGAATTTTGGGACATTCCAAATGGAGCAAGTGGCCTCACCAGTCCTGTCCAGTGCAAATTGGGTTGAGTGTTGGCACACTGACTTTGAGGGAGGTTGAAGCCAGGGGTCTTTACTGTATGAAATTATGCCAATTCTAGCAGGCATAAGTAACCCATTCCGTGCAAACAGAAGGAATATGTTCAAGCCTTGTGCCTTTTTGAATTACCCGGGAGCTTGGGGAGCTTATAGTTCCCTTGCTTTCTCCATGGCAACACCTCATCCAATCAGAGTTGGCTTGCCAGCCAATCAGTATCCTCTTCTCCTGTAGTATAAATTGTTGTGATGGTTTGAAATTTGATATTCTTGCATTTATGCTGATGAGGGCAAGATGGAAACCTTTGACCACACGTCTCTTTTTTCAGCAATGTTGAATTAATATGTGTATGGTTGACATAAACGAAAGCATTGATTTATAGTTTAATTCCACAGGAGAGCTCATCTCCATCACTTGTTAGTTGAACAACCAGGAATGTCTCTGGTTGGACAGTCAATTTGTGTTGAGTTTCCACAGACCTCAGCAAAGTGTGCTGAGCAAGTCACGAGAATCGACCCAGCCCTTCCATGGGGTGAAAGGTCACAAATGGGCAGGATCCTGCAATCGGTCCTGACAGCAATCTGGTGTCCTATGGCTATGTCATGTCCAAATGCAGCAAGACCTGGACAACATCCAGACCTGGGCTGACAAGTGGCAAGTAACATTTGTGCCACACAATTGCCAGGCAATGACCATTGCCCCTTGACATTCAATAGCATTACCATCACTGAATCCCCCATTATCAACATCCTGGGGGTTACCATTGACCAGAAACTGAACTGGACTAGCCATATAAATACTGTGGCTACAAGAGCAGGTCAGAGGCCAGGAATCCTGTGATGAGTAACTCACCTCCTGACTCCCCAAAGCCTGTCCACCATCTACAAGGCACAAGTCAGGGGTGTGATGGAATACTCCCCACTTGCCTGGATGAGTGCAGCTCCCACAACACTCAAGAAGCTCGACACCGTCCAGGACAAAGTAGCTCGCTTGATTGGCACCCCGTCCACAAACATTCACTCCCTCCACCACCGACGCACAGTAGCAGCAGTGTGTACCATCTACAAGATGCACTGCAGGAATTCATCAAGGCTGCTTTGACAGCACCTTCTAAACCAACAACCGCCACCTTCTAAAAGGACAAGGGCAGCAGATAGATGGGAACACCACCACCTGGAAGGAGAGGCTGAGTAAATTGGCCTTATATTCTCTGGCGTTTAGAAGAATGAAAGGTGATCTCATTGAATAAGGAAGAATAAAAGAGAGGCATATTATCTAAATGGTGAGAGATTGCAGAGCTCCAAGATGCAGAGGGATCAGGGTGTCCTAGTGCATGAATCAAAAAAAGCTAATATGCAGGAACCGCAAGTAATTAGGAAAGTTAATAGAATGTTATTGTTTATTGCGAAGGGAATTGATTACAAAAGTAGGGAGGTTATGCTTCAGTTGTACAGGACACTAGTGAGACCACACCTGGAGCACTGTGTACAGTATTGGTCACCTTATTTAAGGAAGGATGTAAATGCATTAGAAGCAGTTCAGAGAAGGTTTACCAGACTAATACCTGGAATGGGTGGGCTGTCTTATGAGGCAAGGCTGGATAGACTAGGCTTGTATCCACTGGAATTTAGAAAAGGAAGTGTAAGACCTGACTGAAACACTTAAGACCCTCTTGTGGGAGAATCTATAATTGGGGGTCACTGTTTAAAAGTAAGGGGTCACTCATTTAAGACAGAGATGAGGAGAAATTTTTCCACTCAGAGAGTTGTGAGTCTTTGGAACTCTCTTCCTGAAAAGGTGGTAGAAGCAGAGTCTTTGAATATTTTTAAGGCAGAGGTGGATAGATTTTTGATAAGCAAGGGGGTGAAACGTTATTGGGGATAGGCAGGATGCAGATTTGAGGTTACTATCAGATCGGCCATGATCTTATTAAATGGCGGAGCAGGCTCGAGGGACTGAGTGGCCTACTCCTGCTCCTTGTTCTTATGTTCATTTGAAAGGTACAAGTTTCTGAAGGGGTTTGACAGGGTCGGTGCTGAGAGATTGTTTCTGCTGGTCGGGGAATCTGAAACACGGTGGAGGGGGCACAGTCTCAGGATACAGGGCCGATCATTTAGGACTGAGATGAGGAGAAATTTCTTCAGTCAGAGGGCTGTGAATCTTTGGAATTCTCTACCCCAGAGGGCTGTGGATGTTCCATTGTTGAATATATTTAAGGCTGCGATAGACAGACTTTTGATCTCTCAGGAAATCAAGGGGTAAGAGAAGCGGGTGAGGAAGGGGAGGTGCGATCAGCTGTGAACTTATTGACTGGCGGAACAGGGCTTGCTAAACCATATGGCCTACCCCTGTTCCTGTCCTTATGAAAGATAAATAAACTCATCTATAAAATCCAGGATTGTCCCCCACTCTGTGCGGTGTTATTGGCATCACACTTGAAGCTTCTTACAAGTGCCACGTGTGGTTCTCAATCCCTTTTATCTTCCCCAGTTCTCTCTGTTAGTTCCTTACGATCTCTCCATGTCTCTTGTCTTATCTTTGATCCGTTTTCCCTGGTAATCTGCAGCGGTAGATTCATTTAATTACACAAAACTTCTCACGGCCCTGATTAGTATTATAAATCTGGCCGGCAAATTGAGTAGGACATTAAAGATTGCAGACATATTTTGAAGGTGATTATTTGTTTGGTGGAAAGCTGTGGAGTGGCCAGGCATGTATTCATTTGAAAAATAACAAGTCAGTGGGGGTGGAGGGAGGGAGGGAGATATTTTATTTTTACGGCAGAAGGCTGACATGGGTTGATAAGAAATTTGGAGTAGATTTAATTTTTGATAGGTCTGAAGCCAGGCCTGTTTAGACTGTCTGTAAAGTGATGCTGTCTGTTCAATTTGTAAATGATGATTGGATTGTGAGAGCCAGGATGAGTGGTTGCTATAGCAGTCTGTGAGGGCACAGTATAAGAAGCTTCTGTGGCAAGGTAGCAGTTTAAATAGAACCATTGCAAACAGAGGGAGGTCACCAATCAACACTAACTGCTCACCCTATTATTTTTGATGTGTTCCGTTAACCAGAGCACCAAGTGACACCACCAGGAATATTATAATCAGCAGACATCTCGGCCGTGGGTTGTCTGTGGTCCTGGGTGCTTTGCAAATAGTGAGAAATGCTTCTCCCCTATTCCCCTTTTCCAAAAAAGGTTCTTCACGATCCTACGTGTAATTTGAGGTGCACTGGGGGAATCTCAATATCCTTTTCACGGGCGTTGAGGTTGGAGAGGCTGAGGCCGTTCTCCTTGGAGAAGAGGTGAGATAGAGATGCTCAAAGTCACAAATTTACTCGTTCATGGGGTATGGGTGTCGCTGGCTGGGCCAGCATTTATTGCCCATCCCTAATTGAGAACTGAGTGGCTTGCTAGGCATTTAAAAGTCAACCACTTTGCTGTGGGTCTGGAGTCACATGTAGGCCAGACCAGGTAAGGACGGCAGATTTCCCTCCCTGAAGGGGCGTTAGTGAACAACATGGAACAAAAACAGAAAATGCTGGAAAAGCTCAGCAGATCTAACAGCATCTGTGGAAAGAAAGATAGAGTTAACCTTTTGAGTCCATGTGACACTTCTTCAGAGCTACAGACCCGAAACGTTAACCCTGTTTTTCATTCCACAGATGCTGTCAGACCTGCTGAGCTTTTCCAGCATTTTCTGTTCTTGTTTCAGATTTCCAGCATCTGCAGTGTTTTGCTTTTATCTTAGTGAATCAGATGGTTTTTTTACGACAGTCAACAATTGTTTCCCAGAGCATTATCCTGGGTATCTGGAGAACTAGTCCGGTGACAATATCACTATGCCTCTGCCTACCCTAGGGAGAAACTGCTCCTAATTAGTGAGAGGGTTGAGAACCAGAGGAAACAGATTTAAAATTATTGGCGAAAGAAACAAAGACAAGATAAGTAAAACTTTTTGACTCAGTGAGCGGTTAGGGTCTGGAATGCACTGCCCGGAGTGTGTGGTGGAGGCAATCACGGAATCACACAGTGCAGAAGAGGCCCTTCGGCCCATCGAGTCTGCACCGGCACATGACAAACACCTGACCTACCTCCCTAATCCCATTTAGCAGCACTTGAGTTCAGAAGGGAATTGGATAAGCACCTGAAGGGAAAGAAATTTGCAGGGCTAAGGGCAAGGGTAGGGTGTGGGACTAGCTAAACTGCACTTGCAGAGAGCCAGCACAGCCTGGACAGGTTGAATGGCATCTTTCTCTGCTGTAACCATTCTATGAGTCCCGTGAGCTGGATTACAATAGGAGTTAACTCCTTACTCGTTTCTCTGTATTTGTTGACTTTATTTATTCTTTCATGGTACATGGGTGTTGTTGGCAAGGCCAACATTTATTGCCCATCCCTAATTGCCCTTGAGAAGGTGGCATTGAGATCTCATGTCCATGTTTTGACCAAGGCTGTAATGAGGTCAGGAGCTGAGTGGCCCTGGCGGAACCATAACTGAGCATCATTGAGCAGGTTATTGCTAAGCATGTACCACGTGATAGCACTGTTGATGACCCCTTCCATTATTTTACTGATGATGGAGAGTAGACTGATGGGGCGTTAATTGGCCGGGTTGGATTTGTCCTACTTTTCATATACCTGGGACATACCTGGGCAATTTTCCACATAGCCGGGTAGATGCCAGTGTTGTAGCTGTACTGGAACAGCTTGGCTAGGGGCACAGCAAGTTCTGGAGCACAAGTCTTTAGTACTATTGCTGGAATGTTGTCAGGGCCCATAGCCTTTGCAGTATCCAGTGCCTTCAGGCATTTCTTGATATCACGTGGAATGAATCGAATTGGCTGATGACTGACATCTGTGATGCTGGGGACCTCTGGAGGAGGCCGAGATAGATGAGATGGATCATCCACTCGGCACTTCTGGCTGAAGATTGTAGCAAATGCTTCAGCCTTATCTTTTACACTGATGTGCTGGGCTCCCCCATCATTGAGGGTGGGGATACTTGTGGAGCCTCCTCCTCCAGTGAGTTGTTTAATTGTTCACCACCATTCCACGACTGGATGTGGCAGGACTGCAGAGCTTAGATCTGATCCGTTGGTTGTGGGATCACTTAGCTCTGTCTATCACTTGCTGCTTGTGCTGTTTGGCATGCAAGTAGTCCTGAGTTATATCAGGTTGACACCTCATTTTTAGGTATGCCTGGTGCTGCTCCTGGCATGTCCTCCTGCACTCTTCCTTTCTCCCCCACGTGTTTAACCAGCTTCTTGTTAAAGTGCATCCCCGCTATTCGCCTCAACCACCACTCCCAGTGACAGCGAGCTCCACACTCTCACCACCCTCTGGCCAAAGAGATTTCTTCTGAATTCCCGACTGGATTTATTAATGATGATCTTACATTGGTGGCCCCCTGTTTCTGGTCTCCCCTACAAGTGGAAACATCTTCTCCACATCTGGAACTGGGGGGGGGGGGGTCACTGTTCAAAAATAAGGGGTCGCCCATTGGAGCAGAGATGAGCAGGAGTTTTTTTTCTCTCAGAGGGTGGTGAGTCTCTGGAACTCTCTTCCTCAAAAGCAGAGCCTTTGAATATTTTTAAGGCAGAGGCGGATGGATTCTTGGTAAGCAAGGAGGGTGATGGGTTATTGGAGGTGGTTGGGATGCAGACTCTGGCTTTCTATCAGATCAGCCATGACCTTACCAAATGGCGGAGCAGACTCGAGGGGCTGAATGGCCTACTCCTGCTTCTTCGTACCCCATCAAAACCCCCCTGATAATTCTAAACACCTCTATCAGGTCAGCCCTCGGCCTCTTTTCTGGAGAAAACCTCCCAGCCCGTTCAAACTTTCCTGATAACCATAACCTCTCGTCTCCTGTCATCATCCTTCCCTTGCGAATCCTTTTCTTTCTGCACCTTCTCCCAGTGCCTCTCTCTCTTCATTTTCTTTGCAATGCACAGATCAGAACTGCGCGCAAACGCTTTGAGGTTATTTTGACAGCAGGGTTAGAAGCAATCAGAGAGCGTGCCTATTCTCGGGTTGCTGAGGGGAGTTAGAGGAGCGATCGGAGATTTGTTCCAGATACCGAGGTGTGCACCTCTGCAATCCCAGTCCGTGGGTGTCGGTGCAAAAAGGTCTTTAATGGGCCTTAGAAACGAACGTACAAAAAAAAATAAAAACCCATCGTGATTCAGCTGGTAATTGAACAGCTCCTGGTGGGCTGAAATGGTGACAGGCTTGACAGGGACGCATTACTTTGAACGATAATAATGTGCCTTCTTTTTCTCCTTTTGTCCCTCCACCAGAGGAAGGTCTCAACCATGAATGCAAGCTTTGCAGCCAGACATTTGACTCACCGGCTAAACTGCAGTGTCATCTAATCGAGCACAGTTTCGAAGGCATGGGAGGCACCTTTAAATGTCCTGTTTGCTTCACAGGTATGGTGGGGGTGGGTGGGTGGCGGGGGTCGGGGGTTGGTGGGGGGGAGGGGCGGAATTTGCAGGGGTCAGGGGAAGGGGGAGGAGTGTGTCGGGAATGGTGGTGGGGGGGGGGGGGGATGATGGTGGCACCTTACCTCCCAGTTTTTCCTGGTGTTCCGTTTTAAGGCATACAAGACCAGTTCGGGCTAGTGTTCTTATTTCCCAGTTTTTACTGTCTTTCTGTTCTGGGTGGGGTGGGGAGTGCACCAGTGGTGGGGGTTGGGGGTGGGGGGGAGGGGGGTGGTGTCATCTATGTCACAGAGTCACCGAATGGCTACAGCACAGAAGGAGGCCATTTAGCCCATCATCTCTGTGCTGGCTGTCTGTTGTAATGTGGGAAAACAGCAGCCAATTTGTGCACAGCAAACTCCCAGAAACAGCTAATGACCAGGTAATCATTTTTAATGGTATTGGTTGTGGGATTAACATTAGCCAGGGCGCCAGGGAGAACTCCCCCCCCCGCCCCAACCCCCGGCTCCCCTTTGAAATAGTGCCATGGGATCTTAGGCATCCACCGAAGAGAGCAGACAGGACCTCAGTTTAAGACTGAGGCAGTACCGCACCAGAGCGTCGGTTAGATTTTTGTGCTCCAGCCTCTGGTGTGGGATTTGAACCCAGAGGCAAAACCATTACCAACTGAGCCAGAACGGTTGGCGATCATAGCATCACCCTTGACTGTTGAAGGAAGCTGTGTGATCTCACCTGACGGCCCTGTTTCTATCTGTTAATAATTTAGATTCAGCCTCGAATGTACTAGCAAGAATGTTTTTTAGCAGCAGGTTATGATGATCTGGAGTGCATTGCCTGAGCGTTCAATAGTAACACCCTTTCCTCCCTCGTATGTTTATCCAGCTTCCTCTTAAATACACCTATACAATTAATTCACCTCAGCCAGTGTGTGTGGCAGCGAGCTCCACACGCTCACCACTCTCTGGGTGAAGAAGTTTCTCCTGTATTCCATAGTGGAATTGTTTCTTACTGTCTTATATTGATGGGCTCTGGTCCTGTTCTCCCCAACGAGTGAAACACTCTCTCAGTGTCCACTCTATCAACACCTTTCGCAATGTTCAAGATCTCCATTAGGACACATTTTGTTTTCAAGAGTAAAGAGATCCAGACCTGTCCATCCTTTCCTGACAAGTGTAACCTCACACGGTTCTGCTATCACCTTTGTGAATTTCTTTTTGCAACGTCTCCAGTGCCTCTGCCTTCTTTCTTTAATTTGGCGACAACAGTTGTGCACAACGCTACATGAAAGGCGCTATACAAATGCAAGTTTTGTTATTGAAAGCTGTAAGGATGTAAACGTGTTGGAACCAGTTCAGAGAAGGTTCACTAGACCAATAGCTGGAATGGGTGGGCTGTCTTATGAGGAAAGGTTGGACAGGTTAGACTTGTGTCCGCTGGAGTTTAGAAGAGTAAGAGGCGACTTAATTGAAACATATAAGATCCTGAGGGGTCTTGACAGAGTGGGTGTGGAGACGATGTTTCCTCTTGTGGGAGAATCTAGAACTAGGGGTCACTGTTTGAAAATAAGGGGTTGCCCATTTAAAAGAGGGATGAGGCAAAATTCTTTCTCTCTGAGGGTTGCGAGCCTTTGGAACACTCTTCCTGAAAAGGTGGTGGAAGCAGAGTCTTTGAATATTTTTAAGGCAGAGGTGGATAGATTCCTGATAAGCAAGGGGTGGGTGGTGAAAGGTTATCGGGGGTGGGCGAGATGCAGATTTCAAGTTATGACCAGATCAGCCGTGATCTTACTAAATGGCGGAGCAGGCTTGAGGGGCTGAATGGCCTCCTCCTGCTTCTTGTTTGTTTGTATCAGCCACGGAATTAAACAAAAGCAGAACATCATTATTAAGAACAAAGAAAAGTACAGCACAGGAACAGGCCCTTCGGCCCTCCAAGCCTGCGCCGATCATATTGCTCATCAACTAAAACATTTTGCACTTCAGGGGTCCGTATCCCTCTATTCCCATCCTATTCATGTATTTGTCAAGCTGCCTCTTAAACACTACTATCGTACCTGCTTCCACCACCTCCTCTGGCAGCGAATTCCAGACACTCACTACCCTCTGCGTAAAAAACTTGCCCCACACATCTCCTCTATAGTTTTCTCCTCTCAGCTTAAATCTATGTCCCCTAGTAATTGACTCTTCCACCCTGGGAAAAAGCTTCTGACTATCTACTCTGTCCATGCCACTCATAATTTTGTAAACTTCTATCAAGTCGCCCCTCAATCTCCGTCGCTCTAGTGAGAACAATCCGAGTTTCTCCAACCTCTCCTCATAGCTAATAACCTCCAGACCAGACAGCATCCTGGTAAACCTCCTCTGCACCCCCTCCAACACCTCCATATCCTTCTGGTAATGTGGCGACCAGAATTGCACGCAATATTCCAAGTGTGGCCTAACCAAGGTTCTATACAGCTGCAGCATGATTTCCCAGTTTTTATACTCAATACCCCTGCCAATGAAGACAAGCATGTCATATGCCTTCCTGACTACCGTATCCACCTGCGTTGCCACTTTCAGTGACCTGTGGACCTGTACACCCAGATCCCTCTGCCCGTCAATGCACTTAAGGGTTCTGCCATTTACTGTATAATTCCTGCCTGTATTAAACTTCCAAAATGCATTACCTCGCACTTGTCCAGATTAAGCTCCATCTGCCATTTCTCCGCCCAAGTCTCCAACTGATCTATATCTCGTTGTATCCTTTGACAATCCTCTTCACTATCTGCAACTCCTCCAACCTTAGTGTCGTCTGCAAACTTATAATTAGCCCAGTTACATTTTCCTCCAAATCATTTATGCATACTACAAACAGCAAAGGTCCCAGCACTGACCCCTGCAGAACACCACTAGTCACAGCTCTCCATTCAGAAAAGCACCCTTCCACTGCTACCCTCTGAGTTTTATGACCAAGCCAATTCGGTATCCATCTTGCCAGCTCACTTCTGATCCCGTGCGACTTTACCTTCTGTAGCAGTCTGCCATGAGGGACCTTGTCAAAGACCTTACTGAAATCCATGTATATAACATCCACTGCCCTTCCATCGTCGATCATCTTTGTCACTTCCTTGAAAAACTCAATCAAGTTAGTGAGACACGACCTCCCCTTCACAAAACCATGCTGCCTCTCACTAATACACCCATTTGCTTCCAAATGGTAGTAAATCCTGTCGTGAAGAATCTTCCCCAATAATTTCCCTAAGTAAGTCTCACTGGCCAGTAATTTCCTGGATTATCCCTGTTACCCTTCTTAAACAATGGAACAGCGTTGGCCATTCTCCAGTCCTCTGGGACCTCACCTGTAGCCAGTGAGGATACAAAGATTTCTGTCAAGGGCCCAGCAATCTCCTCCCTTGCCTCCCTCAGTACTCTGGGGTAGATCCCATCTGGCCCTGGGGACTTATCCACCTTAATATTCTTCAAGACGCCTAACACCTCTTTTGTGATCTCAACATGATCCAGGCTATCTACACACTCTTCCCGAGACAAATTGACCGCTAAGTCCTTCTCTTTGGTGAATACTGATGAGAAGTATTCATTTAGTATCTCTCCCATTTCTTCTGGCTCCACACACAGATTCCCACCTCTGTCCCTGAGTGGGCCTACCCTCTCCCTGGCTTTTTACCCTCTTGCTTTTTCACATATGTATAAAAGGCCTTGGGATTTTCCTTAATCCTAGTTGCCAGTGACTTTTCATGACCCCTTTTAGCCCTCCTGACTCCTTGCTGAAGCTTCTTCCTACTTTCTTTATATTCTCCACGGGCTTCATCTGTTCCCAGCCTTCTAGCCCTTACGAATGCTTCCCTTTTCTCTTTGACTAAATTATGAGCAGGGTAAAACATCTTGCGGTGTCTGCTTGCCAAGCCAATTGGTGCTCATCCTGTGTAAGTGTTGCGATTTGTTTATCTCATTCCCCATCAGTCTTGGGAATGGATTGAGAACTTAGCAAGTTCCCCTCACAGATGTTGCACACACATTTAAAAAAAAACACCAGAGGAGTTTCTCTGGTTGCGATCGCACTGAAGGCAGTAACGCATTCTGGCAGCAGGGCCTCGGCAATGTGAGGCGTGGTTACACCCTGAAAAGTTGGGAAACACCTGTGACTTTGGTGCCAAAAGAAAAGTCCCGGGAGAGGAGTTAATGATTCCCACAGACTCCGCAGCTTCCAGCCTTCTTCGAAAAGATTTGTCTTTATTTTTCCTGCTCTGCTGTCATGAAGCAGATTGTTGGTGTACACACTGAGACTCGAAGCTAACTTGGGTTCTGCTCTCGAGTCTCCTGTGCACGCGGTTTACTTGTTAAGTACAGCTGGATGTTCCCCAGGTCCGCCTCTCTGGAAAGCTGTATTGGTGACGGCACTACATGGTGTGTCCACCCTTACCTGCCTCTCCCTGGGTTAGCTCATCTCTTGCTGCCTCAGGGTTCAGAGGATCGGAAGGACCTCCAGATATTTTTTCCACATATCTTTATCCCTTTACTGCTTCACAGGATCGTCCATTGCAGTGGAGACCTTTCAGCCCACCACGTCTGCTGTCTCTTCGAAAGAGCTACTCACTTAGTTTTGCTCCCCATTGACCTTCCCCTTATCCCTGCATTTTTTTTTAACATTCCAGCATTTATCCCATTCCCTTTTCAACGTTACGACTGAATCTGCTTCCACCGCCCTTTTCGGGCAACGTGTTCCAGATCACAACAGCTCGACACATGAATAAAAATTCTCCTCATCTCCCCATCTGGCTCTTTTTCCAGTTCCCTTAAATCTGTGTCCCTATGGTTACCGACCCTCATGCCACTGGAAATGGTTTCTCCTCATTTTCCTTTTATCTAAACACTTCATAATTTTGAACACCTCTATTAAATCTCCCCTTACCCTTCGACCTTCTCTGTTCTCTAAGGAGAACAATCCCAGCTTCTCTCCCTGTAACTTTAGGCCCTCACCTGTGGTACTTCCTTGTCAATCTCCTCTGCTCCCTCTCCAAGGCCTTGACATCCTTCCTAAAGTGTGGTGCCCAGAATTGGGCATAAGGTTCAAGTGGAGTCCGAAACAGTGATTTATAACAGTTTAGCAAATCTTCATTTTTTTTTATAATACTCCTGTCATCTGTTTATGAATTGCCCATAAGGTGAACACAGCATTGGGCTTTTGATTGTGAAACCCTCCATAGCCAAATCGGTTACAGCGCATGATGAATAGGCACTTGGGAGAGCATCCAACTGTTTACCCAGTAGTTGCTGGGCTAATCTTTACACCCATTTCTGAACCGCGGTGTAACATTTGCCATTCTCCAGTCCTATAGGTACCACCCCTGAGTCTATGGAAGACTGAAAAATTACAGCCAGTGCCTCCACAATTTCCACTCACTTCCCTCAGTACCCTTGGATGCTCCTAATCTGGTCCTGGTGCTTTATAGAAACATAGAATAGGTTCTTGATTGGTAAGGGGGTCAAAGGTTACGGGGAGAAGGCGGGAGAATGGGGTTGAGAAACTTCTCAGCCATGATTGAATGGCGGAGCAGACTCGATGGGCTGAATGGCCTAATTTCTGCTCCTATATCTTATGGTTTTATGTGAAGACAGAACCAAAGTAAGTGTTTAGTTATTTAGTTATCCACTTTAAGTAAAGCTAACCCGTCCAATATCCTCTCCCTATCAATTTTATACCATTCATGTGTTTCAACTACCTCCTCTTTCACCATGATCAGGGCAATATCTTCTTTCTTGGTAAAGACAGATGCCAAGCGTTCATTCAACACCTCAGCCATGCCCCCTGACTCCAAGTGTAAATCCCTTTTTTGGTCTGTAATCACCTCCACTCCTCCTCTTACCATCTTTTCACTATTTATATGTCTGTAGAAGACTACTGGATTCCCTTTTATTTTAGCTGCCAGCCTCTCCTCACACTCTCTCTTTGCTTCTGTTGTTTGTTTTTTCACTTGTTTTTCACTTGTCACTCTAAACCTTCAATGTTCAGCCTGATTGTCAGTTGCATTATCCACCTGACATCTGTCATAAGCACACTTTTTGTACTTCATCTTAATCGCTATCTCTTTTGTATCCCGGGGAGCTCTGGATTTGTTTGCCCTACCTTTCCCCTTCATGGGAATATATCTTGACTGCACTTGATCTATCTTCTCTTTAGAAGCAGAACATCATTCAGTCATAGATTTTTCTTCCAACCTTCGATTACAATTTATCTGGGCCAGATCCATTCTTACCCCATTGAAGTTGGCTTTCCCCCACTTAATTATTCTTACTCTGGACTGTTCTTTGTCCTTTTCTATGGTTAGCCTCAACATATGATACAATAATCACTGGCCTCTAAATGTTCTACTGACGCTTGATCTACTTGGCCCACCACATTCCCATGAACCAGGTCTAGCAGTGCCTCCTTCTTTGTTGGACTGGAGGCATATTGCTGAAGGAAATTTTCCTGAACACACTTCGGAAACTCTTGTGCCTCCCTGCCCTTTACACCACTACTATCCCTGTCTATATTCAGATAATTATAGTCCCTCATTTTAAGTACTCTATAGTTCTTGCACCTCTCTGTAATTTCCTTGCAAATTTGTTCCTCTACATCCTTCCCACTAGTTGGTGGCCTATAGGCTACACCGAGCAATGTAATTGCACCTTTTTTGGTCATTAGCTCTAACCAAATAGATCCTGCCCTTGATCCCCCTGGGACATCCTCTTTCTCCAGCACTGCAATGCTCTCCTTAATCAATACAGCCACCCCTCCTCTCCTATCTTTCCTGAACACCTTGTATCTGGGAATATTTAACACCCAGACCTGCCCTTCCTTGAGCCAGGTCTCTGTTATCGCCACAACATCATATTTCCACCGGGTAGTCCATGCTGACCACTCACCAGTCTTATTTACCACAATCTGTACATTCACAAACATGCACTGTAACCCTGATTTAGACATTATTATTTCCTTCTTATGCTGAACTTACTTAATACCCTAATATTCACCAGTCTAATACTATCTGTCTCTGTTCTGTGCACATTGGTATTCCTCTCTGACATTATCTCCTGGTTCCCACACCCCTGCCAATTTTCAATCCTTTCCAATGGCTCTAGCAACCTGCCCCAGAAGGAAATTGGTCCTGGCTCGGTTCAGGTGTAACCTGTCCAGCCTGCACAGGTGCCATCTCCCCCAGAGCTGGTCGCAGTGTCCCAGGAATCTAAAGCCCTCCCTCCTGCACCATCTTTCTAGCCACACATTCATCTGCCTTATCCTCCTATTTCTGTACTCACTTGCAGGTGGCAGTGGGGGTAATCCAGAGATGATCACTTTTGAGTCCCTGCTTGCTAATTTAGCTCCCTAAATTCAGACTACAGGACCAAATCCCTCTTTCTACCCATGTCATTGATACCAATGTGGACCACAGCTGCTAGCTGTTCAACCTCCCCATTGAGGGTGCTTTGCAGCCGCTCAGTGGCTTCTTTGACCCTAACACCATAGAGGCAACGGACCATGTTTTATTCACATCTTCTGCCACAAAAACGCCTATTCCTCCAACTATTGAATTACTCTCATCAGCATGTAGAACTGGTTGGAGAGTGGGATGCACTCAGGGTACACCCTCAATACCTGCCTGTTTCTCCCTGACTGCCTGGTGGTCACCCGTTCCCTCTCTCCCCACGTACTCTTCAGCTGCGGGGTGACCACGTCTCTAAACACGCTTTCCACAAAGCTCTGAACCTCGCAGATGCAGTGACGCATTCCCTGGAGGTTTCATCACAAGGCCTCCTGCCTCCAAATGCCCCATCCCTGTACTCCCGCCAAGGTCAGTTGGTGTGGCGTCCATCCTTCCCACAGCCAATCAGAGAGCAAAAGAGACTCTTCACGACGTGATTGGATGACCCTGGACTGTCAAGTCAAATTGTCTCTGCCCCTCCAATCTCCAGGGTTTTCACAACTGACAACCAAACGTGTTGAAGGAAAACGAAGAAGACACAACATTTTTACGAAGACCTCAATGATTTTTCTTCCAAATGTCGTTCCCTACCACATCCTGAAGATTAATCTTCAATTACTGGAGACTCCACGGCAATCCTGGAGAGTTGATAACCCTCACCCACCATCATCAGTGAAACCCTCCCCCCCACAACAATGTCAGATTTGATAAGATGGTTATCGGTTTTCAGAGAAGCCTCCAATGTCAGTTCGCTGCAGAGCTTGACGAGAGGCTGGGTATTTAATTAATGATGTTTGGTTTATTGTTGTTTGGGACAGACTCTTTCATTATTCCTTGCCTGTCTATCTATAATGATAGCGCGTCTACAAACCTTCTAGGTCACAGTGCATCAGGCATCCTTCAGAAAATCTCTTTTCCCAACCCAAACAGTGCGTGTGGCATACACCATTCAATTATTAATGGTGTGCCTCACTGGTAAACTTCCCTTCGGTTTTTTTTTTGGCCTTGTTTGTATTCATTAAAATTGAAAGCATTGCTGCTGTGGTTTCTCGAGAATTCGCTGTCAAAGGTGGGCTAGACAAACTGGTTCAAAGATCATCCAGGGGTCTCCTGCTTTGGGGCCTGTGGCAGCCTCTCCCAGCTCCCATCCTGGGCCTTTATGAAGGCCCTCGGTCAGTCCACTGCCCACCTAAGGTGCTCATTACGCTCTCCTGCAACCACTTCATGTTAGCCAAGGAAGAGGCCTGATGATCCCTTGGCATCACTTACAGCCACTGCCTGACCAGAAGTGAGGTCTCCAGAAAATACCTCCCTGGCCTAGTGCTTTACATCACATCAGCTAAAAGTACAAGCCTTGAGATAGAAAGCCCGAGTGAATTGCCATATTTTTGCTGCTCTGATAAGGGTCTTGATAAGAATAAATAAGGAGAAAATGTTTCCAGTGGCAGGAAGATCAGTAACCCGAGGACATGGATTTCATATAATTGGCAAAAGAACCTGAGGGGAAGATGAGGAGATTTTTTTTTTTTAGTCACACAGTGAGTTGTTGTAATCTGGAACGGTTGCTTGAAAGGGAGGTGGAAGCAGATTCATTGGTAACTTTGACAAGGGGAATTGGATAAATCTTCAAAAGGAAAGAATTTGAGGGCTTTGGGGAGGGGTGGGGAGGAAGAGCAGGGGGAGTGGAACTAATTGGATAGCTCCTTCAAAGAGTTGGCACAGGCACAATGGGCAGAATGGCCACCTGTGCATCGAGAGTCCATAAAGTACAGCACAGACAACTTAATAACTGTGAGCTGCAGGACAAACAGCAACATCCAGCGGCAACCGAGCGACTAGAGCAGCAGCAACAATCAAATACAGAGCAGAGGAATATTGCAACTAGATGGAAGCAGTTGTTCAAGCAGAAAGGATTTACAAAGTAACTGGAAAATGAGAGAGAAATTGAAAACAGGGAGTGTGGAGATGTTGCAGGAGATGCCTTTAAGGGATATCAACATGACATCACTAGAAGGGAAATGTGTCTTGTGATCCAGTCTTGGTTTCACTTCTGCTTTGAGCAGAGCGCAGACACACAGCTCTGATGCCTTCAAGCTCTCTGCCTATGTACCTAGTCTAAATAAATGAAGCCACAATGTGTTTATTCAATCCCTTATGAGAGATTGGTGCCTTGTGCCTTACAAAGTCAATAAGCTGAAGCTGTTATATCATTATAATAACGGCAGAAATATTACAACAAAGGAAAGAATTGGTTAAAGGAAGAAAAATAAAAGGATGAGGTAAAAGTAATTCAATGTGGAGCATAAATGCTAGCATGGGCTAGTTGGGCCAAATGGGCTGTTATAACAGTGCTGCAAATTTAATGTAACTGACACTGTGCTGTTAATGAAGAATGTGAGAGTGTGTGTAGGAGGGTTTGAGAGAGAGCGTATGGGCAGAATTTTACAATCCACTGTGGTGAGGGCAGACTGGAAAATACAGTGAGCTGGTGGGAAAGGCCATAAAATTCCACCCTTTGTGTAAAGGAGTGTGTGCGAGAGAGTGTGTGTGAGAATTTGTGTGAGTTTGAGCGAGAGAGAGTGTGTGTGTGTGTGTGTGTGTGTGTGTGTGCGTGTGTGTGTGTGTGTGTGAGAGACTGTGTGAGTGAGTGTGCGTATCAGTTGAGAGTGTATGTGTGTCAGTGTGTGTGATTGTGAGATGAAGTGTTTGAGAGTGTGTTGATGTGCGTTTGTCTGAGTGTGTGTTTCTTGAGGGTGGTTGGCAGAGTTCGTGTGTGTGTCTGAGAGAGGGTGTGAGAGTGTGAGTGAGAGAATGTGTTGGAATGTGTCGGTGAGAGTGTGACTGAGAGAGTATGTGTATATTGGAATGTGTGTGTTAGAGCGTATGTCTGAGAGTGTGTTGGAGTGTGAGTGTGATCGATTGTGTGTGTGAGTGTGTGTGACTGGGAGACTGTGTGAGAGAGTGTATATAGAAACATAAGCATAGAAACTAGGAGCAGGAGTAGGCCATTCAGCCCTTCGAGCCTGCTCCGCCATTCATTATGATCATGGCTGATCATCCAACTCAATAGCCTGCTCCCGCTTTCTCCCCATATCCTTTGATCCCTTTTGCCCCAAGAGCTATATCTAACTCATTGTTGAAAACATACAATGTTTTGGCCTCAACTACTTTCTGTGGTAGTGAATTCCACAGGCTCACCACTCTCTGGGTGAAGAAATTTCTCCTCATCTCAGTCCTAAATAGTCTACCCAGTATCCTCAGACTGTGACCCCTGGTTCTGGACTCCCCCACCATCGGGAACATCCTTCCTACATCTACCCTGTCTAGTCCTGTTAGAATTTTATAGGTTTCTATGAGATCCCCCCTCATTCTTCTGAACTCCAACAAATATAATCCTAACCGACTCAATCTCTCCTCATATGTCAATCCCACCATCTCAAGAATCAGTCTGGTAAACCTTCACTGCACTCCCTCTATATCAAGAACATCCTTCCTCAGATAAGGAGACCAAAACTGCACACAATATTCCAGATGTGGTCTCACCAAGGCCCTGTACAATTGCAGCAAGACATACCTGTTCCTGTACTCGAATCCTCTCGCTATGAAGGCCAACATACCATTTGCCTTCTTTACCGCCTGCTGCACCTGAATGCTTACCTTCAGCAACTGGTGTAGAAGGACACCTAGGTCTCGTTGCACATTCCCCTCTCTCAATTTATAGCCATTCTGATAATAATCTGCCTTCCTGTTTTTGCTACCAAAGTGGATAATCTCACATTTATCCACATTATACTGCATCTGCCATGCATTTGCCCACTCACTCAGCTTGTCCAAATCACACTGAAGCATCTCCGCATCCTCCTCACAGCTCACCCTCCCACCCAGCTTTGTGTCATCTACAAATTTGGAGATATTACATTTAGTTCCCTCATCTAAATCATTAATATATATTGTGAATTGCTGGGGTTCCAGCACCGATCCCTGTGGTACCCCACTAGTCACTGCCTGCCATTCGGAAAAAGACCCGTTTATTCCTACTCTTTGTTTCTTGTCTGCCAACCAGTTTTCTATCCATCTCAATACACTTCCCCCAGTCCCATGTGCTTTAATTTTACACACTAATCTCTAATGTGGGACTTTGTTGAAAGCCTTCTGAAAGTCCAAATAAACCAAGTATACGTGAGAGTGTGTCGGAGTGTGCGTGTGAGAAAGGGTGCATGAGAGAGTATGTGTGAGAGTGTGTTGGAGGGTGTGTGTGAATGAGAGAGTGTGAGAGAGAGGGTGTATGTGTGTGTGTTGGAGTGTGAGTGTGAGAGATTGTGTGTGTATGTGTGTGTGCGTGTGTGTGTGCATGTGTGAGAAAATGTATTGTGGGAGAGTGTGTTGGAGAGTGTGTTTGAGTGAGTGTGAGAGATTGTGAGAATGTGGGTGAGAGGGTGTAAATGTGAGTGTGTGGTGGAGTGAGTGTCAGAGATTGTGTGTGTGTGAGTGAGAGAGTGTGCGTGAGAGATTGTATGTGTGAGAGTGTATTGGAGTGTGTGTTTGAGAGAGTGTGTGTGAGAGGGTGTATATGTGTGTGTGTGTGTTGGAGGGTGTGAGAGAGTGCGTGTGAGAGGGTGTATATGTGAGTGTGTGTTGGAGTGAGTGTGAGAGATTGAGAGAATGTGGGTGAGAGGGTGTATATATGAATGTGTGTTGGAGTGACTGTGAGAGATTGTATGTGTGAGTGTGTGTGTGAGAGGGTGTGTGTGTGTGTGAGTGTATTTATGAGAGTGTGTGTTTGAGAGAGTGCGTGTGAGAGGGTGTATATGTGAGTGTGTGTTGGAGTGAGCGTGAGAGATTGTGTTTGTGAGTGAGAATGTGTGTGTGTGAGAGAGTGTATATATGAGAGATTGTTTGTGTGAGAGTGTGAGTGAGAGTGTGTGTGAGAGTGTATATATGAGAGATTGTGTGTGTGAGTGAGAGTGTGTGTGTGTGAGTGTATCTATGAGAGATTGTGTGAGAGTGTGTCTGTGTGAGAGAGTGTGTGTATGAGAGTGTGAGTGAGAGTGTGTGTGTGTGTGAGAGAGTGTATATATGAGAGGTTGTTTGTGTGAGAGTGTGTGTGAGAGTGTGTGAGTGATAGTGTGTGTGTGAGAGTGTGTGTGTGAAAGTGTGTGTGTGTGTGTGTGAGAGAGTGTGTATATATGAGATTGTTTGTGTGAGAGTGTGAGTGAGAGTGTGTGAGAGAGTGTATATATGAGAGATTGTGTGTGTGAGAATGTGTGAGTGAGAGTGTGTGTGTGTGAGTGTATATATGAGAGATTGTGTGAGAGTGTGAGTGAGAGAGTGTGTGTGAGAGTGTATATATGAGAGATTGTTTGTGTGAGAGTGTGAGTGAGAGTGTGTGTGAGAGTGTATATATGAGAGATTGTTTGTGTGAGAGTGTGTGTGAGAGTGAGTGTGTGTGTGTGTGTGTGAGAGAGAGTGTATATATGAGAGAGTGTGTGTGAGAGTGAGTGTGTGAGAGAGTGTATATATGAGAGTGTGTGTTTGAGAGAGTGAGTGAGAGAGTGAGTGTGAGTGAGAGTGAGTGTGTGAGAGTGTGTGTGTGTGAGAGAGAGTGTATGTGAGAGTGGGTGTGTGTGTGTGTGTGTGTGTGTGTGTGTGTGTGTGTGTGTGTGTGTGTGTGTGAGTGCCTGTGTATGTGTATGTTGGAGTGTCTGTGTGTTTGTGTATAACGCTTGTGTATATAAACGACTGCTGCACCTTCCAGAACACTCCATTAACTCTTTTGCCTTTCTTCCTTCTCCAGTGTTTGTTCAAGCAAGCAAGTTGCAGCATCATATTTTTTCTGCCCATGGGCAGGAGGACAAGATCTATGACTGCTCACAGTGCCCACAGAAGTTTTTCTTCCAAACAGAATTGCAGGTATTTGAGAATAATTATGCTGCCTTGATGACATGTGTTATTTATGAATCTTCGCTGCAACAGAAATCACCCTCTTTTAGAAAGATGTTCCATTGTGTGGATTTTTTTTTAAGGATCCCAGGTGGATTGTGGGAAGAGGAGGAGGTCATTCTACCCCTCCAACCCATTCTACCATTCAGTGAAACCATTGACATCCATTTACCAGTCTTGATTCTGTAACCCTTTACACCGTTGAGTTGAAAGATCTCTCGATCTCGGATTTGGAATTGTTAATTGGACGATGGTCCACTTCTTTTTGCAGAAGCGAGGTCTACAAATCCACCACCCTTTTGGTGAATAAGTGTTTCCTAATTTCTCTTCTGCATGTTCTGGCTGTGATTTTAAGCACCTTCCAAACCCATGACCACTACCATCTAGAAGGACAAGGGCAGCAGATAGATGGGAACACCACCACCTGGAAGTTCCTCTCCAAGTCACTCACCATCCTGACCTAGAAATATATCGCTGTTCCTTCACTGTCGCTGGGTCAAAATCCTGGAACTCCCTCCCTAACAGCGCTGTGGGTGTACCTACACCACATGGACTGCAGCGGCTCAAGATGGCAGCTCACCACCATCTTCTCAAGGGCAACTAGGGATGGGCAATTAGTGCCAGTGACGCCCAAGTCTGACGAGCAGAGAAAGTTTCTCTCTATCTTCTCAATCAATTCATTTCAGAATCCTAAAAGCCTCCATTAAATCACTTGTTAACCATCTATATTCCAGTTATCAGAAATTTAACTAAGCCTGAATTATAAATGCAAATTTTTTGAGTTCAGTGATTGGTTGAACCTGAGACTCCAATTCGGAGAGTTTGTGGTTATGATTCACCCTCAGTTAGATTGTGATGTCTTGCCCCATTCAGTATGGATCCATTTATTTAGAGTTTGTTGTTATTCATTCCCGGGACTTGAGTGTCACTGGCATTTATTGCCCATCCCTAGTTGCCCTTGAGAAGATGGTGGTGAGCTGCCTTCTTGAACCGCTGCAGTTCATGTGGTGTAGGTACACCCACAGTGCTGTTAGGGAGGGAGTTCCAGGATTTTGACCCAGCGACAGTGAAGGAACGGCGATATATTTCTAAGTCAGGATGGTGAGTGACTTGGAGGGGAACTTCCAGGTGGTGGTGTTCCCATCTATCTGCTGCCCTTGTCCTTCTAGATGGTAGTGGTCATGGGTTTGGAAGGTTCTGTCTGAGGAGCCTTGGTGAATTTCTGTAGTGCATCTTGTAGATGGTACACACACTGCTGCTACTGTGCATCGGTGGTGGAGGGAGAGAATGTTTGTGGATGTGGTGCCAATCAAGTGGGCTGCTTTGTCCTGGACAGTGTCAAGCTTCTTAAGTGTTGTGGGAGCTGCACTCATCCAGGCAAGTGGGGAGTATTCCATCACACTCCTGACTTGTGCCTTGTAGATGGTGGATAGGCTCTGGAGAGTCAGGAGGCGAGTTACTCACCACCTCTGACCTGCTCTTGTAGCCACAGTATTTATATGGCTGATGAAAATAAGTTGACGCAGCACTAACATATCGATTACGCTAAGGTATTATATTAATTTTGGTGAAACCTATAAATTGTGAAGACCTTAGGAACTGGCTTCAGTTTGTCATTTTTGCAGCTATTCTTATTTTCACAGGGGTCGGTAGGTGTACAAGAATTAAAATTGCAGATGAATGGGGAGTTCTTTACCCAGTGTGCATATAGGCAGAAAGCTGTTCTGGCCCTGAGACAGAATCATGCTCGCATTCATTCCCAGAGATAGAGGGGTTTCTCTGTCACTATGCATGCTGGGTAAAGAGTTTGCCATTCCACAAGAGCTGTTTCTCCCACAAGAGCTTCTTCCACCTCACACTCGCCAGCCTACGCTGAGCTGACAGGAATTTGAGAGTAGGACAGGAGCAAGCTGCATGGGGAGGGTGTGGGGGAACAACAGGAATCCCAACTCTTTTACCCAGAGAGTGGTGAGAATGTGGAACTGGCCACCACAGGAAATGCTTGAAGCAAATATTATAGATATACTTGAGGGGAAGCTGGATAAGAAGGTGAGGCAGAAGGGAGTAGAGGGTTATGATGATTGATTTAGATGAGGAGAGATGAGAAAAGACTCACTTGGGGCAAGAAGCCAGCATTGACTGGTTGGGCCAAATGGCCTGTTTCTAAAGTTATTGGCCCTCCCACCTAGCGGGATTTTACGGTCCCACCGAACTGAATGAGATTTAAATGGCTGGCTGCATCCTCCGGGGTGAGCGGGGGGGTGGTGAGGGGGACACGCTGTGGGGGGTACATGAAATCCTGGCCTTGGAGTTGTGCTACTTCCTTTAGCAGATAATATTGTATCGCCAAATATTGGACTGTAAGGAATATCGATATGAGGACCTTCAATTACACGGATAGATTGGAGAAGTTGGGACCGTTCTCCTTGGAGAAGATAAGGCTGAGAGGAGATTTGACAGAGGTGTTCAAAACCATGAGAGGTCTGGACCGAGTAGATAGGGAGAAACTCTTCCCACTGGTGGAAGGGTTGGCAACCGATTTAGGGTGAATGACAACAGTAGCAAATTTGACATGAGGATATAGGAACAGGAGTAGGCCATTCGGTCCATCAAGCCTGCTCTGCCAGGCAGTTAGATCATGGCTGATCCTCCAACTCAACACCACTTTCCCCACGCTATCCCTTGATGTCATCAGTATCCAGAAATCTATCAACTTCTGTCTTGATCATACGCAATGATTGAGCTTCCTCAGTCTCTGGGGTAGAGATTCACAGATTCACCACCGTCTGAGTGAAGAAATTCCTCCTCATCTCAATCTTAAATGGCCTGCCCCTTATTCTGAGACTGTGTCCCCTGGTTCCAGACTCACCAGCCGGGGGAAACATCCTATCCACATCTACCCCGACACGCCCTGTGGATTTCATTGAGGTCACCCCTCATGCTTCAAAACTCTAGGGAATGCAGTCTTTGGGCAGGATATTCTGGCTCTGCCCACCGCTGGCATCGCCTGGTCCCAATGAAAGTCAATGGGCTTTTGGCTGGCCCACCACCTCCCCCAGGGCAGATCCCACCATGGCTGGGCCAGATAATCCCAGCCCCAGTCTCCTCAGTCTCTCCTAACAAGGCTATCCCAGCATCCCTCCGTGGCAGATATATCCTTCCTTAGATAAGGAGACAAAAACTGTGCAAGATACTCCAGGTGAGGTCTCACCAAGGCCCTATATGACGGCAGCAAAATGTTCTTACTTCTGTACTCCAGGAAGAAACTTTTTCACGCAGCGATTAGTTAGGACCTGGAATTCGGTGTCTGAGAGTCTGGTGGTGGCACGTTCAATCGAGGCATTCAAGAGGGAATTGATTAACTATCTGTAGATAAGAAATTTGTAGGGACACGGGTTAAGATCAGGGGAGTGCAGCTAGGTGAGTTGCTGTTGCAGAGAGCCAGTACAGACGAGATGGGCTGAATTACCTCCTGTGTGGCAACCATTCTGTGATAACTGACCGGGAATAGCACAGGCTTCACTCGCCATCTCGATCAAATGTCTAATCGGTGGGATATGATTCGAACTATGAGACATGAAATCAGGACCATGTCTACCCTCCCAGTTGGATGCAAAAAGATTTGGTTGCGTTATTTGAAGTAGAGCAGGGAGTCCCCTCCACCCTAATGTCCTGGTCAATTTTTATCCCTTCACCAACATGATTATCAGATTGCTGTTTGTGGGAGCTTGCTGTGCACAAATTGGTTGCCATGCTCTACATTTCAACTAAGACTACACTTCAAAGCTACTTCATTTGATGTAAGAGCTTTGGAATGTCTTGAGGTTGTCAAAGGTACGATATAAAAGCACCTTTTTATATCTTAAAAGGCTAAAATTTGCTGGGTTTTTTGACATTTGTTAGAGGGAAAGTTACGATCAGGAATTGAATTAAGTTCCCTCCTGCCCCCCGCCCCCAAACACAGGGGTTAATACCACAGATGGGCAGCAGCACAGAGTGGGTTCTTTACACCAAAACCAATCCCATCTACACACAATCATAGAAAAAAAACAGAAACTAGGAGCAGGAGTAGGCCATTCGGCCCTTCGAGCCTGTTCTGCCATTCAACATGATCATGGCTGATCCTCTATCTTAACGCCATGTTCCCACTTTCTCTCCATACCCCTTGATGTCCCTAATGTCCAAAAAATTATCAATTTCTTACTTGAATATACTGAGTGACCCAACCTCCACAGCCTTTCGTGGTAGAGAATTCCACAGATTGACCACCCTCTGGGTGAGAACATTTTTCCTTATCCCAGTCCTAAATGGTCAACCCCATATCCTGAGACTGTGACCCCTGGTTCTAGACACCCCAACCAGGGGAAACATCCTCCCTGCATCTAGTCTGTCTAGCCCTGTTAGAATTTGGTACGTTTCAATCAGATCCTCTCTCATTCTTCTAAACTCTAGTGAGTACAGGTCCAGTCAAACCAATCTCCTCATATGACAGTCCTGCCATTCCTGGTATCAGCCTAGTGAACCTTCGCTGCACTCCCTCTATGGCAAGTATATCCTTTCTTAGGTAGGAAGACCAAAACTACACACAATACTCCAGGTGTGGTCTCACCAAGGCCCTGTATAACTGCAGTAAAGACATCCCTACTTCTGAACTCAAATCCTTTTGTAATGAAGGCCAACATACCATTTACCTTCCTAACTGCTTGTTGCACCTGGTGTACAGGGACACCCAGATCCCTTTGTACACCCACATTTCCCAATATATCACCATTTAAATAATACCCCGCCTTTCTGTTCTTCACACCAAAGTGTATAACTTCACATTTATCCACTTTATACTGTATCCGCCATGTGTTTAACCACACACACAACTTGTCTAAATTGCCCTGAAGCCTCCTTGCATCCTCCTCACAACCCCGCCCAGTTTTGTGTCGTCAGCAAACTTGGAAATATTGCATTTGGTTTCCTCATCCAAGTTATTTATACATATCGTGAATAGCTGGGGCCCAAGCACTGATCCCAGGAGGAAATCAATCACCACAGCAATGTCATCAAACCAAAGGAATTTGTAATACCGGGTTAATAAACTCCAAGATTTTGTGTCATTTAGCAACAATATATTGCATTTATATTGGAGCAAAACATTCTAAACTATGTCACAGGAAAGTAAGGAAGTGAAATTTGACAACTGTGAGGAGATTTTTGGGCAAATGACCAAAAGCTGCGTCCAAGAGGTAGGTTTAAGGTACGTCTTAAAGGTGGAAAGCGAGGTTTATGGAGGGAATTCCAGAGGTTGTGGCCTAGGCAACTGAAGGCAAGGCTGCCAATGGTGGAGAGATTAAAATTGGGGATGCTCAAGAGGCCAGAATTGGAGGGGGTTGGGGGGGTGCGTGGGGGGTCAGGATCTCGAAGGGTAGTGGTGTAGTACGCCTTTAAGGAATCGCAGCATGTCATCAGTTGAAGGGGAGTGTATCATGTGATCCACTCTCAGTCTATCTTTGGCCTGTGATCAGAACACAGCAGACACAGCTCTGCTACTGTCTTCAAGTGTTCTACCTTTGTATAAGTGCTCCTATGTGCCTAGACTCAGTAAATGAAGCAACAACGTGTTTATCCAATCCCTCATGTATGACCTGTGCCTTTATATCACTACTATAAACACAACAACATGGTGTTCAGCAGTGGTCAAACAGCCTGACAGGTACAACATGGTGAACAGCCTTCGATCATGCTACATGGCATGAGACGATCCAAATCGATTTGGTCAGACCACGAAGAGTTCACAGCACAGAGAATGTTGAAATCTCAGTGTGGTGACTGCACAGAAAAGCTTTGAAGACACAGCGTCAGGAGAGTGCTCAAATAAAGAGCTGGTCTGCAGACAAGATTCCCTCATGGTGAGATTGCAGTGGACAGCCTGTCAGCTCCGTGAGTGGGATAGCATGGTTCGAGAGGACAAGCACTGGGTTAGCCAGAGAGGTGAGTGACCTGGGCGTGGGCCGGATCATAGCGCGTGAGGGAGAGTCAAACAAAAAAACGAACAAAACCATCATAAAGAAGGTGGAGATTCAGAAAAGCACGAGAAAGCGGCTACAGTGACACCTACCCCAGGTACTGTAGGAGAAGGTAGGCCAAAGGGATGTTGACAAAGTGTCCACAACATTCCCCAGTTTGAATTGGGATGCAGCTGACCGACTATCCAAATTCAGAATTTAAACAGCGTACAGAGCTATGGTTTCTTGATTCAGGTGTGTCTGAACCACACAGGCAAGCAAGCTGTAAAAATTCGGCTAGCAGTTGAGAATGGAGGTCTACACAGGCTGGACACATCCAGATTAACAGCGGAAGACCAGTTCAGTATCAGGTTAAACTTCCATATTCATCGACTGAAGTTCATAACATTTTGACAACTGTCTACAGGATCCATAGAGCACGTGGTCAGCAGATGCAGAGAAAAGGGTGCGAACTGTGATTTTTTCCAAACTCTGTGCTAGCAGACGGAATTGTTGAGTTGAAGCATTCCAGCAAGGTCTACCAGACAAGCCCAAAACATATAGCATCGAAAAGCTACTGAAGGATGGACCTAAGTATGAAATGATCCTCGCAGGCCAACAGAGCTCACAGGTCCTAAGTACAACCCCAATTGTTGATGTCCTTACTAGAACACCCAAACCTAGCAAGACGTGTGGAAGGTGTGGCATTCTGCATGCACAGAGGGAATGCTCAGCTCTCCATCCATCCTGTAAGGCTTGTGGCAGAAAGGGCCATTAGCAGCAGGAGGTGCACTAGAGCAAAGGCTGAAGCAACTACAAAGAGCCATGCACTGGTCCAAACAGACCCTACACAACGGGGAACCTTCAAGCAGTAAGAATGACCATCCGGCATCTGGTCAGAAACATATACATGAGTTGATTAATTGACAAACCAGAAAATAATGATGATGTGCACAACGAGATGAAAAGCGGTGAACACATTTCACACCGTCAATCTCATGGAAAACATTGATACTGTCACACCATCCAAAGTGTTTACCAAGATTCAAACGATCTGCCTTAAGGAAGTTGGTAACCAGTTTTTATTGGCCAATATTGACACAGGAGCAAGTTCCTACATACTACCTCAAGAAGCTTGACAGTATCCGGGACAAAGCAGCCTGCTTGATTGGCACCCCATCCATAAACATTCGCTCCCATCACCACGTTGTGAAAGACCTGGTGAACTTGCTATCAGGTCTAGGAGAGGAAAGACCGGCAGGAAAGCTCGGGCTAAGGCCAAGTCTCGCTCCTCCCGGGCTGAACTGCAGGTCTCGGTGTGGCCACATTCACAGGGTGCTGAGAAAGGGCAACTATGCTGAGCGCCTGGCTGCCGGAGCCGCGAGTATCTGACGGCTGAAATCCTCAGGCTGGTCAAATTTCACCCATCTGCCGTGGTGGGATTTGAACCTGGGTCCCCAGAGAGCATTACCCTGGGTCTCTGGATTACTAGTCCAGTGGCAACACCACCACCTCCCCCAAACTCTGAAGCTTCGAGCTTTGTATCCATCTATATCTGTTCTTAAAAATAGAAAATGCTGGGAAATCTCAGCAAGTCTAGCAGTGTCCTTGGAGAGAAAAACAGAGTTAACGTTTTGAGTCTGTATGACTTCTTCAGAGCTCTGCTCCAGCATTTTCTGTTCTTGACAACAGATTTCCAGCATCCGCAGTATTTTGCTTTTATATCTGTTCTCATGTGCCTAGTCTCAATAAATGAGTGCACCAACACGTTAACCCAATCCCTTATGAGTGATTGGTGCCTTTACATCATTATAACTACATGACAGGTGGAGGAGAGAGATAGGGAGGAGGTTAAACACATGGAGGTAAGCTGAACTTATTTGTATCATTTGTAATGAGTCTGGAGCAACGCTCGCTTCTGTGCACCCGTTTTTAAGGTCTACGTACCCGAATCAATTTTGCAATTCTGTCTGGAACTTTGGATGAAATGGAAATGGAGAGCGCTGTGGGAAATGAGTGTTGTCACTTCTATATTGCGTTTTTCATACTCAAGGCAAGAGATCTGAGTGGAGGGTAATTCATACCATGGGAGCACCATATCTGCAGAGAATGATATTTATATTCCTTACAGCCCCGTTGTTGCATAGAAACACGCACAGAGATTCTATTTAAATGTTTTACTTGAAATCAGAAATTTATGTACATTTCAGTGTCTGAAAATTCTGAGAACACAACCTCTCGTAAACAGGAAATTGCAAATGTATTTGGAAACAAATGCTTCGTCCCTCACACATATATCTCAACACATCGGGAAACTGCCAATTGTTGTCAGTGCCGAATCCTTTCTAAGGTTATTGTGTAATTGTGAAGCGTGATTAAAACGAGTGCCAGCCGTGGCTCTGTGGGAAGCGCTCTCGCCTCTTGAGTCAGGAAGTTGTATACCCGTGGCCCCAGTTGAGAAACTTGAGCAGAGTCCAGGCTGATGCTCCATGTGCAGTACGAGGGGATGCTGCACCGTCAGAGGAGCCGTGTTTCAGATGAGACATTTAACCCAGGTTGCATCTACTCTCTCGTGACATAAAAGGTCAATTTCGGTATGAAGTTCAGTACCGGTGTGATACCAAGTACGTCAGCCGTATGTCCTAGCGGCTGGCTGACTTAATCAAACAGCGTGTTCCTTCAGTTGTTCATATTGGGCAGAGTACAGACCGTACTTAACCTGCCCACGCTTGCAAAGCCCAAAACAAGGCATTTATTGTTAGCTTGGACTCCACAATTGGGCAGCACTCACTGACCAATCCTGAGTGTGCTAATAGCTACACTCATGACCAATTCAGGATAATCAGTCGAGCTAGTAGTGTGGCTCATTTACGCTTGCCTGAGGCTGCTTTTATTCATATGCAGTGTCCCATCCTGTGCAAACAGAAGGGATATTTTCAAGCCTTGCATCTTTTTTGAATTACCCGGAAGCTTGGAGAGCCTATAGTTCCCCATTGCTTTTTTTGTAGTAATGCCTCGACCAATCAGAATTGACCTGCTAACCAATCAGCACCCTTTTCTGCAGTGTAAATTCTTGTGGTGATTTGAAATTTGGCATTACTGTGTTTGTCTGATGAGCGCAAGACCAAAAGATTCAGCAACATGTCTCTCTTTTCAGTGATATTCAAGCTCTGAACTACCAAGTGATAGTTTGTACATATAAGATTTCATGACCAGTACTGCACTGGAGGGGGTGCAGAGGAGATTTACCAGGATGCTGCCTGGGCTGGAGAGTCTGAGCTATGAGGAAAGATTGGATAGGCTGGGGTTGTTTTCCTTGGAGCAGTGAAGGTTGAGAGGGGACCTAATAGAGGTGTATAGGATTACGAGGGACATAGATAGGGTGGATAGGAGGGCACTTTTTCCATTAGTAGAGGGGCCAATAACAGGGGGCTTGGATTTAAGATAAGTGGTGTAGGGATAACAGGGGAGTTGAGGAGAATTATTTTCACCCAGAGGGTGCTGGGAGTCTGGAACTCACTGCCTGAAAGGGTTGTTGAGTCAGAAACTCTCATAACATTTAAGAAGTATTTAGAAATTCACTTGCGTTGTCATAGCCTCCAGGAGTATGTGCCAAGCGCTGGAAAATGGGATTAGTGTGGTCAGATCTTTGTTGACCGGTGCGAACACGATGGGCCGAATGGCCTCCTTCTGTGCTGTAACCGTCTATGAGTCTATTTGGAGAGCAGTTCTCCCCAGTGTCCTAGGGTTTGTATAGTTCACTCAACCAACATTGCTAAAAGATAGATTACCTCATTGCAATGAACAAACTGGCATTTCCCTACATTGTAACAGTGACAATGTTTAAAAGTTATATCAGCGGCTCTGAAACGCTTTGGGACTTGTGAGATCCTGAAATGATAATTTTATAAAAACAAACATGTGGAGGAAGACAAATGAAGTTTTAGACCTAAGGCCTTGAGTTGGGTGGAGTTGAGAGACTTGAGGGTGAGTGGGGGGCAGTGAGTGTGGCCGGGTGGTTAACAGTGAGGTTGAGTGTCTTGGGCTACAGGAAGATATATATACGGGGTGGTCAAATGGGCAGATAAGTGGCAGATGGAATTTAACCCTGAAAAGTGTGAGGTGATACACTTTGGAAGGAGTAATTTGACAAGGAAATATGACACTAGGAAGTTCTGAGGAACAAAGGGACCTTGGTGTGTGTGTCCATAGATCTCTGAAGGCAGAGGGGCATGTTAGTGGGGTGGTGAAAAAGGCATATGGGACACTTGCTTTTATCTATTGAGGCATAGATTACAAAAGTAGGGAGGTCATGTTGGAGTTGTATAGAACCTTGGTGAGGCCACAGCTGGAGTACAGTGTGCAGTTCTGGTCGCCACATTATAGGAAGGATGTGATTGCACTGGAGGGGGTGCAGAGGAGATTCACCAGGGTGTTGCCTGGGATGAAACATTTAAGTTATGAAGAGAGGTTGGATAGACTTGGGTTGTTTTTGTTGGAGCAGAGAAGACTGAGGGGCGACCTGATTGAGGTGTACAAGATTATGAGAGGCATGGACAGGGTGGATAGGGAGCAGCTGTTCCCCTTAGTTGAAGGGTCAATCACAGGGGACATAAGTTCAAGGTGGGGGGCAGAAGGTTTAGGGGGGATGTGAGGAAAAACTTTTTAACCCAGAGGGTGGTGACGGTCTGGAATGCGCTGCCTGGGAGGGTGGTGGAGGCGGGTTGCCTCACATCCTTTAAAAAGTACCTGGATGAGCACTTGGCACATCATAACATTCAAGGCTATGGGCCAAGTACTGGTAGATGGGATTAGGTAGGTAGGTCAGGTGTTTCTCACGTGTCAGTGCAGACTTGATGGGCCGAAGGGCCTCTTCTGCACTGTGTGATTCTGTGATTTTGTGATGAGGCAGTGATGGGCTGCAAGGCCAGGGGGAGAAATCATGGCCCTGGTTTTTCTCCTGTTTCCGACCCCTACAACATGCATGTTATTTTTTCCCACTTTCAAAATTCACCCACCAGTTTTCTTTAATTTGAGCTCTTCATACTTAACTGTAGCCACCATCATTAATATGCCACCCGACACACTTTGCATCAGACGTGTGCGAATGTTTTTCTATTCTCTCTGAGTGTGGTGGTCATTGGCTAGGCCAGCATTTGTTGCCCATCCCTAACTGCCCTTGAGAAGGTTGTGGTGAGCTGCCTTCTTGAGCCGCTGCAGTCCATGTGGTGTAGGTCCACCCACAGTGCTGTTAGGGAGGGAGTTCCAGGATTTTGACCCAGCGACAGTGAAGGAACGGCGATATATTTCCAAGTCAGGGTGGTGAGTGGCTTGGAGGGGAACTTCCAGGTGGTGGTGTTCCCATCTATCTGCTGCCCTTGTCGTTATGGACGGTAGTGGTCGTGCGTTTGGAAGGTGCTGTCTAAGGAGCCTCTGACAATGCAGCACTCCCTCAGAACTGTCCCTCCAAAACTGCAGTGCTCCCTCAGTATAACTCTCTGGCAGCGCATCATTCCTTCAGTACGGAGTGGTAGTGGTCGTGGGTTTGGAAGGTGCTGTTGAAGGGGCTTTGGTGAATTGCTGCACTGCATCATGTAGTTGGTACACACTGCTGCTACTGTGCATTAGTGGTGGAGGGAGTTGCTAGTGGAGATAATGGATGTGGTGCCAATCAAGCGGGCTGCTTTGTCTGGATGGTGTTGAGCCTCTTGAGTGTTGTGGGAGCTGTACTCATCCAGGCAAGTGGGGAGTATTTCATCACACTCCTGACTTGTGCCTTATATATGGTGGACAGGCTTTGTGGAGTCAGGAGGTGAGTTACTCGCTGCAGAATTCCTAGCCTCTGACCTGCTCTTGTAGCCCCAGTATTTATATGGCTAGTCCAGTTCAGTTTCTGATCAATGATAACCTCAAAATGTTGATAGTGGAGGATTGAGTGTTGGTAATGCCATTGAACATCAAGGGGTGATGGTTAGATTCTCTCTTGTGGGAGATGGTCATTGCCTGGCACTTGTGTGGCGTGAATGTTACTTGCCACTTGTCAGCCCAAGCCTGGATATTGTCCAGGTCTTGCTGCTTGTGGACATGGACTGCTTCAGTATCTGAGGAGTCATGAATAGTGCTGAACATTGTGCAATCATCAACGAACATCCCCACTTCTGACCTTATGATGGAAGGAAGGTCATTGATGAAGCAGCTGAAGATGATTGGGCCGAGGACACTACCCTGAGGGACTCCTGCAGTGGTGTCCTGGAGCTGGGATGATTGACCTCCAACAGCCACAACCATCTTCCTTTGTGCTAGGTGTGACTCTAACCAGCAGGGAGTTTTCCCCCTGATTCCCATTGACTCCAGTTTTGCTAGGGCTCCTTGATGCCACACTCGGTCAACTGCTGCCTTGATATCAAGGTCAGTCACTCTCGACTCACCTAGAGAGTTCAGCTGTTTTGTCCATGTTTGAACCAAGGCTGTAATGAGGTCAGGAGCTGAGTGGCCCTGGTGGAACCCAAACTGAGTGTTTGCGAGCAGGTTATTGCTAAGCAAGTGCTGCTTGATAGCACTGTCGACAACCCCTTCCCTTCTTTTACTGCAGCTATACAGGACCTTGGTGAAACCACATCCGGAGTACTATGTGCAGTTTTGGTCTCCTTACTTAAAAAAAAATATAATTGCTTTTGAAGCAGTTCAGAGAATGTTCACTTGCCTCTTTCCTGGGATGAAGAGTTTGTCTTATAAAGAAAAGTTGAACAGGTTGGGCCTATACCCATTGGAGTTTATAAGAATGAGACGTGATCCTATTGAAACATATAAGACCCTGAGAGGACTTGATAGGGTGGATACCTGGAGAATGTTTCCTCTTGTGAGGGAGACTAAAACTAGGGAACATAGCTTAAATATAAGAGATCTCCCTTTTAAGACAGAGTTGAGGAGAAATACTTTCTCCCAGAAAGTTCCCCAGAAAGTAGTGAAGGCTGGGTCATTGAATTCAAGGCTGAGTTAGACAGATTTTTGTTTGACAAGGGAGTCAAGGATTATGGGAGGCAGACAGGAAAGTGGAGTTGACCACAACCAGATCAGCCATGATCTTATTGAATGGTGGAGCAGGCTCGAGGGGCCGAATGTCCTACTCCTGCTTCTGTATTCCTATGCTGCATCACTTTGCTGATGAATGAGAGTAGACTGCTACATACGAACATATGATTTAGGAGCAGGAGTAGGCCACTTGACCCTTCGAGCCTCATCCACCATCCAATAATATCATGGCTGATCTGACTGTAATCACCCGCCTACTCCCGATTATGAGGTGGTAATTGGCCGGTTTGGGTTTGTTCTGCTTTTTGTGGACAGGACATAACCTGGATAATTTTCTACATTACTGGGTAGATGTCAGTGTTATAGCTGCACCGGAACAACTTGGCTGGGGTGTTAATAGTAAGTTAGTTATATTGTTTAGATTGTTAAGATACACAGTGAAGGGGATTGTTTAATTAAGTGCTTTGATCATGTATAACTAGGGGACAGCTGGGACACTGGCTGTTGAAAGGAGAGGTATGAGACTGTACAGTCAGTGAACTCTCTTAGTAAAGAAAAGTCCTGTCTTGTTTTTGATTTCACCAACCGGCTTTGATTCTGCTAACATAGAGGTCCAGCTAGTCCTGGAGCACAAGTCTTTAGTACTATTGGCAATATATTGTCAGGGCCCATAGCCATTGCAGTATTCAGTGCCTTCAGCCATTCCTTGATATCACGTGGAGTGAATTGAATTGGCTGAAGCCTGGAATCGGTGATGCTGAGATAGTCTGGAGGAAGCCAATATGGATCACGCACTCGGCACTTCTGGCTGAAGATGGTTGCAAATTCTTCAGCCTTGCCATTTGAGCTGATGTCATCATTGAGGATAGGGATCTTTGTGGAGCCTCCTCCTCCTGTTAGTTGTTTAATTGTCCATCATCATTCACGACTCTGCTGCAAACCCCAATTCGGAAATTGAAGGGGCCTCGTTAGACCCAAAAAGCCCATTTCTCCCCCCGTCCCAGCACCTGGTCCTTTCTGTTTGTGAATCTTGCTAAGTGCAAAGCGGGCCTAAGAGTTCCTACAAACTAGAAGCTGCTCGCTGACGCTCATGGACGGCGGAGTACCTTCTAGAATCCTCCGCTGCTGAGCACTCCCTTGCATTATCATTAAAGCTCACACAATTCTCATTGACTGTTCTAGCCGCAGGCTCAGGAATTCATAAAATAATCTACATTCCTCTGATAAAACCTTCCAATCTATTGAGTCAATCTTGGCAAAGTGACGCAAATAAACTTGTGTAAAGTGACTTATAACAATGCTGGAGCCACCAGTAACATTTATTAAAGATTATTGTGCTTCCTCCTTTTATTAAATAGAAGAACTCTCTTGGATGAAGTGTTACTCAGCTCTAAGAATGAGTCATCATGCACTTGTCTAGAGATGTATATAGAGACGCAGTCTATCATTAATGCTTTGAAAGTTTAATACTTACAAATGCTCATTTTAACTCATTTTATCTAAAAACTGATCCTATCTACAGAGGCAATATGATAATGTCAGACAAGAACCATGTGCATAAAACGTCTTGACTCAAGCTCAGGCAACTGTGTATTGGAGTTCAAAATGGCCATTCTTTATATTAGTGTGAAAACAATCAAAACACAAAGCAGACTCTGCAGGCTGAATCTGGACAGGAGTGGGCTACGGCAGTCGAGAGAGGGGAAGGTTCAGGCAGGGAAAGGCCCCAACCCACAGACACCGTTGCCAAGGGAGGACTCAGAGGCAAGGGCAGGAGGGGTTGGCAGGGGTAAAGTAAACATAGAGATACTAGGCTTACCTTGCCTTCCAACCAGGCCTGGAGAAGGGTGAAGGAAGCAGCACCCGACAGCACCCCAACAGAACAGTCCATGAGGTAAGCAGGAAAGGAGGGACTGAGGAACCTGACATGTTCTCCTCAGCTAGTGGTTGCTGTTGTTCAGGACAACGGCAGTCATTGGCCGAGTAGCTGGTCAATCAGGATGGTTTGTGCAGCAGATTGGTTGTTAGTTGTGTCAGTGTCCAAGCAGCCAATCTGGCATCTAGACCATCTCGACTGACAGGCCTCTCGGCCAGTGAGCCTGAGAGCCCCCAGAGCACAGGCCCTGGTCATGAGCACCGAGTGCACCCCTCCCCCTCTCTCCCAGGCCTGGTGAATTGGCAGGAAGTGGGGCAGAGGGGTTTGTTGGTGAGAGTCAGATGTTATTGTGAATGGAGATTATTGTTGTGTTTGGGAAGGTCAGTTGTGTCCAGACCCTGGGTTTGGATTGCGTTGTCTAGAGTCCCATGTAGGCCGGACTGGGTAAGGATAGCAGGTCATTAGTGAACCAGGTGGGTTTTTAACAATTCCAAATTTAAAAGCACCAGCTGCCGATGTGGGAATTGAACCCATGTCCGCAGGGTATTTAATTAGGGCCTTTGGATTACCACCACATCACCGTACCCCCTTATTTGCAAGTATGAAAGAGAGCAGTGAGAACAGGAGGCTCTTCAATACCTTGGGCTGTGCATTTAGGCTACAATTCCAAATCAAGTCTCACTGCTGGGTTCCATCTCAGCCTCGAAGATTAAGAGCTCTTCCCAACATACCACTAACATTGACTTGCTTCACTTTAGCAAACGTCTCCTTGGAAAGCAGTGACTCTGCCAACAGAGTGCCACACACAGACCCGCCTGAAGCTCCAGGCAAACACAAGGTTAAATTCAATCGTGCCCAGACTCATCTCACATACGACTCTAACCACAGCAACATGCATTTACATAGCATCTTTAATGCAGTGAAACAACCCAAAAAACATTTCACAGGAGTGATTATCAAACTGAATTAGATACTGAGTCCAAGAAGGACTGGTGAGGACTGGTGAACCTACAAGCTTGGCTGAAGAGGTAGGTCTTAGGGAGCATGTTAAAAGAGAGGCGGAGAGGTGGTGAGGTTTGGAGAGGGAATTCCAGAAAGTAGGGGGCAAGCAGCAGAAGGCATGGCCACCAATGGTGGAGCGATTAAAATCAGTGATGCTCAAGAGGCTGTGATTAGAGGAGCGCGGAGATCTCGGAGGATTATATCGGTTGCAGGAGTTTACAGAGGTAGGGTGGGACTTGAGAAATTTAAAATTGAGGCGTTGCTGGACTAGGAGCCAGTGTAGGTGAGCGAGCACATGGGTGATAGGATGTGGGCAACAGAATCTTTTGCGTAAGCCCTGGTTTACCAGGGGTATAAGCGGAGGTCACGAAAGCATGGATGAGGATTCAGCAGGAGACACAAGCCGAGGCAGGGGCAAAGGTGAGCGACGAAACAGAGGCGGAAGTGGGCAGTCTTGCTGACGGAGCAGGTAAGGTCCGACACCCTGTGCTGCCCTGGGCGGACTCGTGGCCAAAGGCGCAAGGCCCCTTGAACACCTCGAGCCAGGCAACCCACGGGCTTATGCCCTCAGCCACTGGACATGACTGGTGACTGCTATGATCACTCCATTGCACAGTGACAACAGCATTATATCAGGTTGTAACTCTGCTGTTTCCTCATGTGTAACAAGAACAAAAAAATAAGACAACGCAGGCCTCCAACCATCAACCACCTCTTTTCTTTCTTTTGCTGAATTTCGAATCCAACAAGTCTCCAGAGATGAAGGACACTGACTGCCTTTGCAGACTGCAAATTCTGAACTCTTGACAGATCCATGACAGGTAGAATTTCTCAGAGGGAATGCGCAGCAGCATTTTGATAACCCAGAGCCAGGACAAGCTCATTTTTCTTGCACTCAAGCCTACAGTAAAATCAGGACAGAAAGGACATGCTTTAGATATGTTGCTGGATCCTCCAGAGTGCAGAGAATCATTTGAGATGGTGCAGTTGTGAAGTTCAACCTCGAGCGTGGTCAGTTATTATTTTTTTTTTTCTCTGTACGAACTGAAATTTTAAAATCCTGACAGGATCCATGACAGGTGAAATTTCTTTCGAGCAAAAGCCAGTTTGTAAGAGGCTGCTCGGTTTTTTTTCCTCCCCCTCCCTCCTTCTTTGTTTTGAGCAGAGGAGAACTGCTCTTATATAATCATCCCTCCAAGGGCCCTTATTCCACTTCAGAGTCTTAGGTTGATTGACTAACACATGGACCTCTCTCAACATCACACCCCCCCTTCCCCCCACCTCTCCACAGTCTGCCCACCCCCCAACCCCCCCACCCATCCTTCCCTGAACCAAGCTCCCACCAGGAGGATCCCGAGGCAAGCCGTATAGTGCAGACTGACACCGGGAGTGAGTTTCCAGCCGCTGCCTTCAGCTCTCGCTGATGAATTTGTTTTATCCGCGAGTCTGGAAAACTTAATTTCCTGTGCCACTGCTTTTTCAGTCGGTGCTAATGCTTTTACGTTATTATTCTGGGGCCGAAGATTGAAAAATAAGCACACACACACACACACACAAGGAACAAAAGTACTGAAATATTCATACAAGAGAATCCAGCAAGTGTGGCGTTCTGACCGAAACGACAGAATTTGTGCAGGCGTTGGTGTTTTGGTTTCGCTCGCCTTTCTTGCCGATTCCGATTGAAGCCACCGCGTTCAATACACTTCTAACCTGCTGGTTTTCAGTCAACGCAGAAAACGGGCCCCATAACTAACTCGTATGTAACCTTCCTTGGAAGCACTAGAGATTTTAGATAGAGGATGGACAGAGGGGAAGCTGATCCTGTGAATAACTTTTGAAGGGAGTTTGACAGGTGCTTGAGAATGAAGAGCTTGCAGGGTTACAGACCAAAAAAGCGGGGATGTGGGACTAGGGTTGCCAACTGCGGTTAAATGTATTTCTGGAGGTTTCGTCGTGTGACTTTCCCCTCCCCCATATTCCAGCCTTAGTCAGCCAACACATCCATCCTTGTGACTACACCAATTGGAAAGCAAAAAAGACTCATTACCCAACTGGATGATGCTTGACTCAGTCAAACAGCCTCCCCCACCCCCAATTTTCAATATTTTTGTATCTGGTGAAGAGAAATGTTCAATGAAAATTTAAAAAAAGAAACAACCTTTTTTTTAATGTCCCGTCGATTTTTCTCCAGGGTTGCGCACAGCAGTGTCCTAGAGATTGATCTTCAATTCCTGGAGACTGCAGGCCAACCCCTGGAGGGTTGGCAACCCAATATGGGTTCAAAGAGTCAGCACAAGCATGATGGGACAAATGGTCACCTCCTGTGGTGCCGCTTTCTGAAATTCTATGAAGATGTGGATCATGGGGGAGGTGTAATGGTATTGTCACTGGACTTGTAATCCAGAGGATCCAGGGTAATGCTCTGGGGACCCAGGTTGGAATCCCACCAGGTTTGAATTAAAAGTCTGATGATGACCCACAAAATCATTGCCAATTGTTGTAAAAACCTACTAATGTCCTTTGGGAAGGGGATCTGCTGCCTTACATGTGACTCCAGACCCACAGCAATGTGGTTGACTCTTAAATGTTGGCCGAGCCAGCCATCACTGCTGAACAAATTGGAAAATAAAAGGCTTCAGAGTCACAGAAGCTGTGTCTTTACATAATCCTCCCCCTATCATCATGTGTGTTTTACAAAGAAGTATATACAAACAGCACGTCCAAACCAGTGAGTCCTGCAGGAGTGCCTCAGGGTAGTGTCCTTGGCCCAACTGCTGCTTCATCAACGACCTTCATAAGGTCCAGAAGTGGGGATGTTCGCTGATGATTGCACAATGTCCAGCACCATTCACAACTCCTCAGATAGTGAAGCAGTCCATGTTCAAATGCAGCAAGACCTGGACAATATCCAGGCTTGGGCTGACAAGTGGCAAGTAACATTCACACCACACAAGTGCCCGGCATTGACCATCTCCAGTAACAGAGAATCCAACCATCACCCCTTGACATTCAATGGCATTACCATTACTGAATCCCCCACTATCAACATCCATTGATCAGAAACTGAACTGGACCAGCCATATAAATAATGTGGCTACAAGAGCAGGTCAGAGGCTAGGAATCCTGTGGCGATTAACTCACCTCCTGACTCCCCAAAGCCTGTTCACCGTCTACAAGGCACAAGTCAGGAGTGTGATGGAATACTCCCCACTTGCCTGGATGAGTGCAACTCCAACAACACAATCCAAGTCAAAGCAGTCTACTTGACTGGCACCCCATCCACAAACATTCACTCCTTCCATCACCGATACACAGTAGCAGCAGTGTGTACCATCTACAAGATGCACTGCAGAAATTCACTAAGGGTCCTTGGACCGCACCTTCTAAACCCATGCCTGCTACCATCTAGAAGGACAAGGACAGCAAATAGATGGGAGCACCATCACCAGGAAGTTCCCCTCCAAGTCACTCACCATCCTGACTTGGAAATATTCTTTCACACACCACAGGGTGGGGTGTGAATCTTGCCACTGTTACAATGTATGAAATGCGGCAGAGAAGTTGCGCACAGCAAGCTCCCACAAAGAGGAAATGAGATACAAAAACAGGTAATGTTCAGGGGTGAAGGTTGGGAAAACATTGGGAAAACTCCCCTGCTCTTCAAGAGAGTGTCCGTGGGTAATAAACCTTAACATGAGAGCAAGGCCGGTGAGGGGTGATGTCAGGAAGCACTTCTTGACACCCAAGGGGCATTGGAAGTTCACCCCCTCCACACACAGATAACTGATGAGGCTGGACAGTCAAGTGAATATTTCCAAACCGAGATTAATAGATTAAAGGGAACCACAGTGGGTAGATGGAGTTGAGAAACAGATCAGCCATGATCTAAATAAATAGCAGGACATGGTTGAGGGTTCAAATAGTCTCCCACTATGAGCAGAGGCTGCTCCTCTGGGGGAGGGGTCAATTTTACGTCTATCACAGGATCTCAGTCAGAACAGCTGTACAGCTAATACAGAGGAGGTAAGTTATAACTAAATTCTACCACTTCTAACTTAGTTGAAAGCACAGCTTAAGGTAGGATTTATACATAATTTATTGTCTGTATTTTGGCATCTCATTTCTGTGATACGCTATATCATTGAATTGTACATGGCTTTGCAACATTGCAAAGGTCTCATAAATGCTAAAGTCTAAAGGTTAATGCAAACTATAAACCCCACTTTCCTATTGAAATCCTGTCACCTTGGGGACAGGGCACCACAGGCTGATTAACGTAGCTCAACTGTGTAGAAGGAGAAAGAGTATATTAAATACAGGTAAAACCTAGATTTTTTTTTTATTTGTTCATGGGACATAGGTGCCGCTGGCTAGGCCAGCATTTACCCACCTCTAACTGCCCTTGCTCAGAGGGCGTTTAAGAGTCAACCACGTTGCTGTGGGTCTGGAATCACATGTAGGCCAGACCGGGTAAGAACAGCAGATTTCCTTCCCTGAAGGACATTAGTGAACCAGATGGGTTTTCATGACAATCGACAATGATTTCACAGTCATCATCAGACCTTTAATTCCAGATTTTGTTTTAATTGAATTCAAATTTCTATCTGTTGTGGTTCTAGAGATCCAGCATTGCCCTGGGTCTCTAGAATACTAGTCCAGTGACAATACCACTACACCACTGCCTCCTCTACTGTGCCACTGGTGATGGACACAATTCTCACCTGGATTGTGTTTACTGATAGCCAAGAGGTGAGTCAATGGGCTGAAGCGACAATCCCTACCTCTCTGACCTGAAATAGCGGAGCTACATTTCTCGTGTTGCTAAATCTGGTCCTCCAAGATATTTGCTTCCCTCTTTCATGCCAAACACTTTACTTCTCATTAACAACCCTTGACCGCTGGCTTTTCTGATCCTACACTTCGTTTATCCAACAGGGAGCCCAGTGAGATCAGGGTAAGTAGATGTTAAGTTCATGGCCCTAAGCTCTGAAGATCCCTCCCTAAACCTGGACACTTCTCCACCTCTCTCTCCTACTTTTAGATGTTGCTTAAAAACCTACCTCTTACCCCAAGCTTCTGGTCACCTGACCTAATACCTCCATATGTGGCTCAGCGTCAGATTTTGCTTGTATACCTGTGAAGCATTGCCGGGTGTTTTATTATGTTAAAAGTGCTGTGATATTTCATTTAATTGGTGAATTATTGTGACCTGGAAGGCACTGCCTGAAAGGGCGATCTTTCAAAAGGGGAATTGGATAAATACTGGAAGGGGAAAGATTCACAGGGTTACAGGAAAAGAACAAGAGGGAGTGGGAGTGATTGGATAGCACAGGCACAATGGGCTGAATGGCTGCATAATTCCATCTTTTATGAACACTATCATTTTAATAGCGCTTATGCAGCACTAATCTTAAAAGCACTCACTGCTTGAAATCACAATGGATTATTATTACACTGGCGACATGAATCACGCTTTGTGGCCACAAATTAGCCCATCCTGGACAAAACAGCCCCGCTTAATTAGCACCACATCCACAAACATTCACCCCCTCCACCACCAATGCACAGTGGCAGCAGTGTGTGTCCCACCTACAAGATGCACTGTAGCAACTCAGCAAGGCTCCTTCGACAGCATCTTCCAAACCCACGACCACTACCACCTAGAAGGACAAGGGCAGCAGACACAAGGGAACATCAGCACCTGGTGGTTCCCCTCCAAGTCACTCACCATCCTGACTTGGAAATATATCGACCGTTCCTTCACTGTCGCTGGGTCAAAATTCTGGAACTCCCTCCCTAACAGCACTGTGGGTGTACCTGCACCACATGGACTGCAGCGGTTCAAGAAGGCAGCTCACCACCACCTTCTCAAGGGCAAATAAATGCTGGCCCAGCCAGCGAAGCCCACATCCCGTGAATGAATTAAAAAAACTCAAGTTACAACCACAACTTTTAATGCTCAGTGACCATAACTGGAAACCTTGCTCAGCACTGGAATCAAAGGGAGTAGTGGGGGTGAGTGGATGCAGGAAGCGATGGGTGAACAGGACTTGGTACAGGTCGGGAGAGTACTGGAATCATCTAAACTTAAATAGATTACCTTAAGTCCGCATTCTCTGATAATAGACTCTCTGTTCAGAATTGCCATGAGCCCTAAACCTGCTCAAGCGAAGAGGAATGGACTTCAAATCATAGAATGATACAGCACAGAAGGAGTACATTCGACCATTGTTTCGGTGCTGGCTCTTTGAAAGAGCTATCCAATTAGTCCCACGCCCCCTGTTCTTTCCCCACAGTCCTGCAAATCTTCTTCTTTGAGTGTTTCTCCAATCCCCTTTTGAAAATTACAACTGAATCTGCTTCCACCGCCCTTTCAGGTGGCTCGTTCCAGACCACAACAACTCACTGTAGCAGAGCAATTCTCTACATTTCTCTTGCCGATTCTGTTCCCTTTAAAACCGTGTAAGAGGAAAATTCACCTTTGGTTACATACATAAGATTTACAATACAGAAACAGGCCATTCGGCCCAACCAGTCCGTGCTGGTGTTTAAGCTCCGCAGTTCTTTTGCCAAACACCTTCTACCTGTGTCCTCTGGTTACCGCCCATCCTGCCAGTGGAAACAGTTTCTCATTCATACACAGGGACCCGTTCTCTGCAAACTAAAGGAATATGTTCAAGCCTCGAGCCTATTTTGAACTACTATGGAGCTTGGGGAGCCAGTAGTTCCCTATTGCTTTCCCCACGGCAACGCCCCAACCAATCAGCACCAACTTGCCACCCAATCAGCACCCTTTTCCCGTGTTGTATAAATTGTTGTGATTGTTTGAAATTTGGCATTCTTGAGTTTGCCCTGATGAGTGCAAGACGAAAAGCTTCTACAACATGTCTGTCTTTTCAGCAATATTCGGGTCCTGTACTAGCAAACAACTGAAAGAGTTTCTCCTCATTCACTCTGAACTGGTGCGTCGGGGAAGAGTTAACATTGGCTTTTACTGATATAGTTTATCAGCAGGAGCTCAGCAATCTGTTGGGAGGTAATGGTAAATCTGGGTCTGAGATCTGGGTTAAGCTGCATCAGTGGAACTGAGAAAGTTGAGCTTTAGCTGGCTTCAAGCTGGGATGGTTCCAATCCCAATGGGGAGAATGAAGATTTAGGACTAAGCCAGTTTTTCACATTGCCACTGATCTGGAAGAGGAAATAGTGATTTTATTTTTTTTAAATATTCTTTTTAGTGCTTAAGACTTCGTCTGGATTTGGAGCTGATTGTTTGAAAGCCATTGGCCCATCCCTCATGTGTATGACCCCTGTTGTCATCCTAAGTTCATGAATTCATGACATGAGTGTGCAGTGAAGCCTTGCTCACTGTCGCAGAATTACAGAGTGCAGAAGAGGCCCTTCAGCCCATCGAGTCTGCACTGACACGTGAGAAACACCTGACCTACCTACCTAATCCCATTTACCAGCACTTGGCCCATAGCCTTGAATGTTATGATGTGCCAAGTGTTCATCCAGGTACTTTTTAAAGGATGTGAGGCAACCTGCCTCCATCACCCTCCCAGGCAGCGCATTCCAGACCCTCACCACCCTCTGGGTAAAAAAGTTTTTCCTCACATCCCCCCTAAACCTCCTGCCCCTCACCTTGAACTTATGCCCCCTTGTGACTGACCCTTCAACTAAGGGGAACAGCTGCTCCCTATCCACCATGGTCCATGCCCCTCATAATCTTGTACACCTCGATCAGGTCGCCCCTCAGTCTTCTCTGCTCCAACGAAAACAACCCAAGTCTATCCAACCTTATTCATAACTTAAATGTTTCATCCCAGGCAACATCCTGGTGAATCTCCTCTGCACCCCCTCCAGCGCAATCACATCCTTCCTATAATGTGGCGACCAGAACTGCACACAGTACTCCAGCTGTGGCCTCACCAAGGTTCTATACAACTCCAACATGACCTCCCTACTTTTGTAATCTATACCTTGATTTATAAAGGCAAGTGTCCCATATGCCTTTTTCACCACCCCACTAACATGCCCTTCCGCCTTCAGAGATCTATGGACACACATGCCAAGGTCCCTTTGTTTCTCAGAACTTCCTAGTGCCATGCCGTTCATTGAATACTTCCTTGTCAAATTACTCCTTCCAAAGTGTATCACCTCACACTTTTCAGGGTTAAATTCCATCTGCCACTTATCTGCCCATTTGACCATCCCATCTATATCTTCCTGTAGCCCAAGACACTCAATCTCACTGTTAACCACCCGGCCAATCTTTGTGTCATCCACAAACTTATAAATCCTACCCCCCACATAGTCATCTATATCATTTATATAAATGACAAATAATAGGGGACCCAGCACAGATCCCTGTGGTATGCCACTGGACACTGGCTTCCAGACACTAAAGCATCCTTCTGTCATCACCCTCTGTCTCCTACAACTAAGCCAATTTTGAATCCACCTTATCAAATTACCCTGTATCCCATGTGCATTTGCTTTCTTTATAAGTCTCCCATGTGGGACCTTGTCAAAGGCTTTGCTGAAATCCATATAAACTACATCAACTGCACTACCCTCATCTACACACCTGGTCACCTCCTCAACAAATACAATCAAATTTGTTAGGCATGACCTCCCTCTGACAAAGTCATGCTGACTATCCCTAATCAAACCTTGTCTCTCCAAGTGGAGATAGATAATCTCCTTCAGAATTTTCTCCAGTAGTTTCCCTACCACTGACGTGAGACTCACTGGCCTGTAGTTCTCTGGCTTATCTTACAACCCTTCTTAAATAGTAGAACCACATTAGCTGTTCTCCAGTCCTCTGGCACCTCCCCCATGACCAGAGACGAATTAAAAATTTGGGTCAGAGCCCCTGCGATCTCCTCCCTTGCCTCCCTCAGCAGTCTGGGACACAAATCATCCAGAACTGGAGATTTGTCCACTTTTAAGCCTGCCAACACCCAATACCTTGTCACTCTCTATATCAATTTGCTCAAGAACCTCGCAGTCTCTCTTCCCGAGTTCCATACCTTCATCCTCATTCTCTTGGGTGAAAACGGATGTGAAGTATTCGTTCAACACTCTACCGATGTCCTCTGGCTCCCACCCATAGATTGCCCCCTTGGTCCCTACTCTTTCCCTGAAACCGTGACAAAATCTGGGGGATCTGGAACACAACCTCCGAATAAGGGTCATTTTGGGACTGAGTTGCGGAGAAATTTTTTCACTCGAGGGTTGTGGATGGATGCTCCACTGTTGAATACACTTGAGGCTGGGATAGACAGATTTTTGGTCTCTTAGAGAATTAAGGGATATGAGCGGGAAAATGGAGTTGAAGCTCAAGGTCAGCCATGATCGTATTGAATAGCGGAGCAGGCTCGAGGGACGGTGTGGTCTATTCCTGCTCCTATTTCTTAAGTTCTTAATCTAGAGACCGTTTCAATTTGAAGCCATTATCACATAAGAAAGAAAAATCAGGGCTGTGGGAAAATGAGAAGGAGTGGGGATAATCAGCATTCTCTCCTTGAAGAGCCAGCACCGGTACGATGGGTTGAATGGCCTCCTGTGCTTGCTGTACAATTTATAGTCTGGCACCATCATCCATATACCTTCCGGACATCAGTGCTGTGAATACAGTGGAGGAAAAAGCCCCTTAGTCTCAAAGAGAAACAACAACCATAGTTATTAGGAAATCAGAGCCCACAGTCTCAGCTACTTTGCTTTTGTTCTTGAAGCAAGTGCACACAATGCCGCACAGTACCAGTCGCACTTAGTCAAAGTTGCGATTTACAATCCATTTCTGAGCTCCTCACGCAGCAAATTTTGAAAAGAGAAAGCAGGATGCACCTTGCAATCAGCCTCCATCTGATTCTGTGATTACCTCATTCTCCGGCCAATCACTGCATCCAAACTATCCGCCATTGCCCAGTAGGCTTTCCCAAGTGATGTCAACTAACATCTCTGAAGGAAGTCTTCAGAGGCTGTACAGCACATATATTAATGTCTTTTCCAGTGATGTCAAACCTCTGCAATCTGTTATTTCAAACACAGCAAACTGGAATACAGCAGAGGGGTGTAAAGCTGGATAAAGCTGCGAATCTCTCACCCTTCCTTCGCGTGGTGTCTCTTTTCCTTCAACCGGAGAGTTGGCGCCGGTCCCGAGTTCTACCCCCCCTCTCCCCTCCTCACCAGCCCCCCTCACTCCTGCTAGTCTGCCACGCGCGCGACCCCTTTTTCTGGGGTACATAAACCCCTTCCTGCCTTGCTCCGACCAGTTAGCCAAGTTTCAGTGGGCTGCCCCTGGGATGGATTTGACAATTGGCAGCTTGGGTGGGTCACCCAGCCCTGACCTATCCCCCCCCACGCCTCTGCTCTATAGAGCCATGGAAAAGTTACAGTGCAGACAGAGGCCATTCAGCCCATCGTGTCCGCACCGACCAAAAAGAGAGAAAAGAATCTAGCCGCTCATTTTAATCCCACTTTCCAGTGCCTGGTCGGTAGCCTTGCAGGTTAAAGCACTTCAGATGCAGATCCAGGTACCTTTTAAATGAGTTGAATGTTGCAGCCTCAACCACCAGCTTAGGCAGAGAATTCCAGATGCCCACCGCCCTCTGGGTGAAAAAGATTTTCTTCATGCCCCCCCCCCCCTAATCCTTCTACCAATCCCCTTAAATCTGTGCTCCCTCAGCTAGGGGGAAACAGATCTTTCCTGTCTACCCTGTCTAGGCCCCTCATAATTTTGTACATCTCAATTAGATCAGCCCTCAGCCCCCTCTGTTCTAAGGAAAACAACCCTAACCTATCCAATCTCTCCTCATAGCTGCAATTTTACAGCCCTGGCACAACTGGCCCCCTTGCCACCCGAATGCCACCAATTTGCCATCCAACAATTGATTGGATGAGCCGTGATGGTGGGGTCAGAGCGTTTCCTCAGTTTCCGTTCCACCTCGCCCACCCTGCCAAAAAACATAAATTCCAGAGATTCAAGTCCCATTCCAGAGACTTGAGCACACTAAATCCAGGCGGACACTCCATAAGACCATAAGACATAGGAGCAGAAATTAGGCCATTCAGCCCACCGAGTCTGCTCCGCCATTCAATCATGGCTGATAAGTTTTTCAACCCCATTCTCCCTCCTTCTCCCTGTAACCTTTGATCCCCTTACCAATCAAGAACCTATCTATCTCGGTCTTAAATACACTCAATGACCTGGCCTCCACAACCTTCTGTGGCAATGAATTCCATAGATTCACCACTCTCTGGCTAAAGAAGTTTCTCCTCATCTCTGTTCTAAAAGGTCTTCCCTTTACTCTGAGGCTGTGCCCTCGGGTCCTAGTCTCTCCTACTAATAGAAACATCTTCCCCACGTCCACTCTATCAAGGCCTTTCAGTATTCTGTAAGTTTCAATCAGATCCCCCCTCATCCTTCTAAACTCCATCGAGTATAGACCCAGAGTCCTCAAACGTTCCTCATATGTTAAGCCTTTCATTCCTGGGATCATTCTCGTGAACCTCCTCTGGACCCTCTCCAGGGCCAGCACATCCTTCCTGAGATATGGGGCCCAAAATTGCTCCGGTGCCAATCCTTGGAAAAATACGCCCAGGATCTACCAAACTGCCCCCTCCTTTTTCTCATCTACATGCTGCCTGTTGCTCAGATCAGCCACAAACAGCGGCTGACCACTCCCGGCTATACCTTTACCACCACCTCTCTCAAGGTCATCACCATCTCGAAATTGTTACCCAACATCCAGTCTTGGATGAGCAGAAATTTCCTCCTAGTAAATATTGGGCAGACTGAAGCCATTGTTTCTGGCTCCTCATCACAAACTCTGCCCCGTACCTACCAACTCTGTCCCGCTCCCTGATGGCTATCTGAGGATGGACCACTCCGTTCACAATTTTGGTGTCACATTTGATGGTGAGATGAGCTTTCACCGGATACCTGCGCCATCACGAAAACTCTGCCCAATTCCACCTCCATAACATCTCCCACCTCTGCCCCTACCTCAGCTCATCTGCTGCTGAAACCTCATCCAGGCCTTCGTTACCTCAAGACTCGACTATCCCAATGAACTTCTGGCTGCTCTCCCACTTTCTACCCTCCGTAAACTTGAGGTCATCCCAAACTCTGCTACAAGTGTCCTTCCTTGCACCAAGTCTCATTTCCTTATCACTCCTGTGCTCAATGACCCACATTGATTCCCAGTCCGACAGCACCTCGATTTTAAAATTCTCATCCAGGTTTCACCATGGCTTCACCAATCCCTATCTCTGTAATCTCTACATTCCTCCAGCTGTCTGCGCTTCTCCAATTCTGCACTCTTCAGCATCCGTGGTTTTAATCAGTCCGCTATTGGTGGCTGTGCCTTCAGCAGCCTGTGCCCTAAGCCCTGGAATTCCCTCCCTAAACCTCTCCACCTCTCTCTTCGACTTTACTATACTCCTTACAACCTACCGCTGTCCTAATCTATCCTAATATCTCCTGATATGGTTTGGTGTCAAATTTTTATTTGATATCACTCCTGTGTAGCACCTTGGGACATTTTGCTATGTTAAACTTGGCTTATGGGCCAGACCCCTTTCTTTTCATATTCTGAAAACAAGAAGAAAATGTACCATTCTCATCAGCAAGGAGTCCTTTGGGATTTTAAAAATTAAAAGTAAAAATTTTATTCACAAGAAGAATAGAAAACTTAAGCACATAAGATTACAGTTACACAGTGAAAATTAGTCTTACAAAACATTCCCCCAAAAGACTCCATACTTGGTCAGACCCACATGTAAACACCTTCCAGACAACACTCCCTTATAGATGTTTAACTATAAAAATCCAGTAATATTACCTGAGGAAAACAGCTGTAATTTTAATAGAGGCATACCACACAATCTCTCCCACTCTGCTGTGGAAATCCAAGAATTCAGAACAAGACTGCTTTTTGCAGCCCAAGACTTTTCTGGCTTGACTGGATGACTGCTTTAAACTGCATCTCCTCCCAGCCTAGAGCTGTTTCCAGGCAATCTTCCTCACACAATCAACAGCCAACCCCTAGGATCTCCACAGTAACTCTAAAATACCCTTTTCCACCTTTCATCTCAGGTTCCATTGTTCTCACACCACTTTGAAACTCAAATCCTTCCAAATATAAAATCTTTCATGTTTCTATTTTGCCTTTGCTTTCGGGTCAATAAAATGTGATATCCCCTCTTCTGTTTACTCATAGAACTCAGGCAAGATGCAAAAATGTTTCTTGCCACCTCTGACTTCCCTTTGATGCTTAAACAAGCACAATTTATCTAAAAATGTAAACGTTAGATCTAAACTCTTTACTTGTACCTCAAGTGCACCATAATATCTTATTACAGATGCACAAACCTAAGGCCTATCCTTTCATGTCTTAAACCACCCCCCCCCCCCCCAAAACAACCTGTTTCTAGTAACCTTTCCCCAGCTTGATTAAATCATTTACACACACACAGCTTTCTTCACGGAACAACACCATGTTCCCCCAAAATATTAGAAAAATAACGTCCTCTCTCACGCTGGCCATTATCCCATTGCTGTTCTGTGGGAGCTTGCCATGCACAAATTGCTGTGTGGCTACAGTTCAGAAGTACTTCATTGGCTGCAAGTCTTTTTTTTACAACTCAAAATGTGAAGCAAAATAGTCGTGGCCATATTTTCCGCTTTGACAGACAGGGGAGGTCATTTTCACCATCTTGCTGTTGTGCAATAAACTGGGCCTGGCTGTAGCCAGACATGATAGCTTTCATCCCATGGTGGTTATTGCCCCTAGTGCTCATGGTGAAAATTACACAAAGACTGCGAATCTCCTTGATTTGATTGCTGCCCATCTCTTTTCCTCTGGAATGTGTCTCTTCGGTCAAATTTCACAAAACGCTGGTCAGTCAGTGCTGACCTGTAGTAATGATCATTTTAAGTCACAGCCAAAGCCTCGAGTCCAACATTCCTTCGAAGTTCTTTTTTGGAGTAGGAGGGAGATGCGGAGAGGTGCCCACAAGCTTGGTCAAAGAGGCAGTGTCTTTAAGAATTCTTACAGGAGAAGAGAGAGAGAGACATAGAGAGGCAGAGTGAGGACAGAGAGGGCCAGAGCGAGGACAGAGAGGGGCAGAAAGAGGAAAGAGAGGGGCAGAGCGAGGACAGAGGGGGCAGAAAGAGGGCAGAGAGGGGACAGGGAGATGCAGAGAGGGGCAGAAAGAGCATTCCGGATCACAACAACTTGCTGTTTTACTTTAAAAACAGTCACTTGAACCTTAGATACCCAAGTGTGGGGCCCCTTTAAATTTGCATAACCACACATTCATGGTTATTTAAAGGAGCCGACTAGTTTGCGACGGCACAGCCATGAGGCTTAGAGTGAACATTGCTCAATTCCAGCTGCAGAAACAGAACTGGCAGTCGTGTAGAATTTCCAGCACAGCAACAGGCCATTCAGCCCACCTGGAATATTCTGGGGTTCAGGCTCCCCATGAGCATCCTCACATCCTAATTTATCTCAGAAATAACCTTCCATCCCTTTCTCCCTCAAGCGCTTATCCATCTTCCCCTTAAATATGCCTACATTATTTGCCTTAACTAACTCCCTGTGGTAGCGAGTTCCACATTCTCACCACTCTCTGGGTCAAAAGATTCTCCCGAATTCCTAATGGGTTTCTTAGTGACTGTCTTATATTGATAGCCCTAGCTGGAGGTGAGGTTAGTCAGCGTCAGCCTGAATTGACTACCGATTCTGAGTCAGACATGCCCTGGGTACCAGCCCTATTACACTCTTTGAGCACGCATTCCAGACCAATATCGGGTTTCTGCTTCAGTGTCGAGAGTTATAGATTGGTTACGATGCTCAAGGAGGCCATTCGGTCCACTGAGTCCACGCCAGCTCTCTGTAGGCCAATCCAGTCAGTCCCATTCCCCCAGCTCTATCCCCGTGGCCCTGCAAGTTTATTTCCTTCAAGTGCTGGTCCAATTTCCTTTTGAAACTATTCATCGCCTCCCCTTCCACGCCCCCCCTTCATGGGCAGCGAGTTCCAGGTCATTTACCACTCGCTGTGTAAAAAAGTTCTTCCTCACATTCCCCCTTGCATCTCTTACCCAAAATCTTAAATCTGTCTCCCCCCAGTCCTTGTACCATCAGCTTTACTTTGTCTACCTATCCAAACATGTCCTAATCCTGTACACCTCTTATCAAATCTCCCCTCTATCTCCATTGCTCCATGGAAAACAACCCCATGTAGCCACATTTCGGAGGAGATTGACACCCAGGCCCATTCTGCCTCCTGAAGTTGGGTATCTAAGGTTCAATGACGTGTCTTTAAGTGAGTTGTTGTGATCTGGAATGCTCTCTCTCTGGCCCCTCTCTGCCCCATTCTGCCTCTCTCTGTCTCTCTCTCTCTCTCTTCTCCGATAAGAATCCCATAAAGACACTACCGCTTTGACCAAGCTTGTGGTCACCTCTCCTAATATCTCCTTATGTGGCTCAGCGTCAAATGTTGTTGAATAACACTCCTGTGATGCAGCGTGGGACATTTTACTATATTAAAGGCACTGCATAAGTGCATGTTAACCATGAATCTGCAGGAGAATGTTTGAAAAAACAAGTCCCAGTGAAGGAAGTTATAGTCTGGAGGAAAGGGTAAAATATGCTTTTCCAAGCTAATACGATATGGTAGAGTAATAGTGTCAATATTGCTCAGAAGGAGGCCACTCAGCCCATTGAGTCCATGCTGGCTCAGTCAAAGAGCGATCCAGTTATTTCCACTCCCTAATTCCTTCCCCGATATCCCTACCATTTTTCCTCCAAACACCCTCTCTCATCTTTGTAACCTATATGTGCCAAAAGTAGGGTTTGCTAACAATCTGAGATGACTCCCGCTATGGAAAATTCTGGAATGAGCTCTTTTTGGAGATTTTCTTACTGTTTTTTTTTAATCTTTCTTGCCCCCCCCCCCAAATCTTCTCAACAAATTTTGTTTTTCCCTCAGAATCATTTTGAGGTTTTCCTCTATGTCCTCACACCAAGGCAGTCTATTGTTAGTCTTTCACCACAGGTGTAATTCTCTTCATATCTGCTCATATTATCACTGCTCAGTCATTTCTGCATTGCATAAGATCTTTGACACGAACCCTCACAGTCCCATATTAATTAACTTTGAAAATACTCATATACTTTGTCCTCTTTTGACTTGTATTCTTCATACCTGGACTGTTGAACACAGAGGCTCAGAATCATACGTCACGCATCGAGACCACTCAGCCCATTGTGTCTTTAAATGAGCTGTCCTTTTAGTCCCACGTCCCCCATTGCCACCTTGTTCCTTTTCAAGCACCTGTACAATTCCCTTTTGAAAGCTACTATTAAATCTGCCTCCACTGCCCTTTCAGAACATTCCAGGGTTTAAAAAATCCCCATGATTCCCCCTCTGTTTCTTTTGCCAACTATCTTAAATCTGTGTATCCTCTGGTTACCGAGCCTCCTACCAGTGAAAACAGTTCCTCCTTATTTACTCTTATTAAAATCCTTCATTATTTTAACCGCCTTTATTAAATCTTCCCTTGACCTTCCCTGCTCGGAGAACAAGCCCAGCTTCTCCAGTCTCTCCACATTAACTGAAGCTCCTCATCCCTGGAACAATTTTAGTCACTCTTCTCTGCACCCGCCCCCCTTAAGGCCTTGACATGCGGAGACCAGAATTGGACACAATACTCCAGTTCAGAGTTGACCAGTGATTTCTAAAAGTCTACCTTAAGGCTTTTCTCAATTTTCTTCTCTCGTTTTCTTGCTCTCTCTCTCTCTTTCTTCACAGTTTCATCCTGTTTGACAGATGGTTGCAAGGGTCACAATCACCCTAAGTGACTATTATCCCAAGTCTTAATTTCTGTATTGTAAATTAAAAGAATAGAAAGACTTGCATTTATATAGCACTTTTCATGACCTCAAGATGTCCCAATGCACTTTACAGCCAACGAAGCCTAGTCACCGTTGTAATGAGCACGGCAAGATCCCACAAACAGCAAGGTGATAATGACCAGATAACCTGTTTTCTATGACATTGGTTGAGGGATAAATGTTAGACAGGGCACCAGGAATAACTCCCCTGCTCATCTTCAAAATAGTGCCATGAGATCTTTTACATATGTACAAACATACGAATTAGGAACAGCAGAAGGCCACTCTGCCCCTCGAGCCTGCTCCACCATTCAATAAGATCAACACCACATTCCTGCCTACCTCAGGTAACCTTCCACCCCCATTGTTAGTCAAGAATCTATCTCGCTCTGCCTTAAAAATATTCAAAGACTCTGCTTCCACCGCCTTTCGAGGAAGAGAGTTGCAAAGACTCAAAACCCTCTGAGAGAAAAAGATTCTCCTCATCTCTGTCTTAAATAAGGGACCCCTTATTATTAAACAGTGACCGCTAGTTCTAGGCTCCCCCACTAGAGGAAACATCCTCTCGACATCCACCCTGTCAAGACCCCCACCCCCCCCCGCCCCCCTCATGATCTTAAAGGTTTCAATTAAGTTGAGGGGAGGTATTGTCCAGTGGTATTGGCTGGACTAGTAATCCAGAGACCCAGGGTAATGCTCTGGGGACCTGGGTTCGAATCCCAACAGGGCAGATGGTGGAATTTAAATTCAATAAAAATCTGGAATTAAAAGTCCAATGACCACGAAACCATTGTCGATTGTTGTAAAAGCCCATCTGGTTCACTAATGCCCTTTAGGGAAGGAAATCTGCTGTCCTTACCTGGTCTGGTCTGGCCTCCATGTGACTCCAGACCCACAGCAATGTGGTTGCCTCTTAAGTGCCCTCTGAGCAAGGGCAATTAGGGATGGGGAATAAATGCTGACCTACCCAGCGACACCCACATCCCATTTTTTTAAAAGTTGCCTCGTACTCTTCTAAATTCCGAGCAGACAGGTGATGCCTTGAATTAAGGTCTCATCCAAAAGGCAGCATATCCTCCTTGCTGCACTGGAGTGGGACTTCAAGCCAGAACCTTGTGACTCAGGGACAGGAAAGCTACCAATTGGGCCACAGCAGACACACACACAGACACAATATTTGGTTTGGTACTTGGATTAACTGTTTTGTTTGATGTTGTCAATAACAGCACATCAGAAACCTCTAGAATCCTCTCAGAAATCTGTCGTCAGACCCATCTACCATTCTCGGAGTTCGGTTTAAAATCTTACACATGAATCGTTCTGATCGCTGCGTAGTTTGCATTGCGTTTTGTGTAAAACCTGTGCTAAACCTATGGAAAAGATCTATGGATTAGCGCCAGGTCCTAATTCTGCACCCATTTCCAATTAAAGAGTCCCTTGTGTCAAACTTGATATTGGAACAGATTGTTGTGCTACCAGAATTGCTTTGGAATCAAGAACTCCTGCCCCCCACCATCTCCCAAAGTTGCTCAGCACTCGTCCACAGTAAATTAAAAATTCCACTCAGAGCTGGCGTGAAAACATCATTTTCGAAGGTTGATGGAACAGGGCTTCCTAAACTGTGAGTTGCAACACCATTGGGGGTCGTGAGGTGAGTTTTCGGGGTCGAAAGTTCGGAAGCAGCAATGGCCCCCTTTAAATGCTCCTGTTTTTAGGTTGGTGGGCGTGGCCTAATGGACGGCTCTCTGAGGCCCAATTGCTACTGCAAAAAAACCTGTGAATAAGTAAGTGGTTTTTTCAAGAACAGAAGGCCCTCTCCTCTTCCTCCTCCTCCTCCTCCTCCTCCTCCTCTGCCCCCCCACCCTCCCCACTCAACAATTGAAGCTTCCCCCACCCCGCTCCATTCAACAACTCGCCAAAATGTTCACTGTGGGTCACACCAAGTGTGAGGCATGAAAATGGGGTCACACTGGGAAAGAGCTCGGGAAGCACTGCAACAGAATGCTGGCCCTTATCTCCAGAGGGTTGAAACAGGAAAGGGTTGAAGTTGTGTTGCGCTCTATGTGGGTGCTGAGTTCAGCTATCGGCAGTGCACCTTGTCTTCACGCAACATTGGCAACCATGCCTTCCTAGCATTCATGGTCTTTGACAATGGCCAGCATTTTGATGTTGTTCTCAAATCTTGTACCTGTTCTTAAACTATCAGTGCTTCCCCTCGTGCTCTGCTGCCCCTCCATTTTGCCAGTCATGAGCAGATGCTTTAATGTCTCTCTCCTGGGTAATGCCCAGGGAGTTATACTCCTCTTGGTAATTGTTTGTAAAAGCCCTTCTTGGATGGTAGCTCAGGGAGGATATACTGGCCTTGGAGGCAGGCATGGGGGTGAGGTGTGTGGGGAAGCATATGTTCACTGGAATAATGCTGAGGCTAAAAGGATTATATTATGTGGACAGGTTGCATAGACTAAGCTTGTATTCCGTTGAATAAAGTGAAGAATGGTTGGTTTTAATCGAGGTGTTCAGTTGGGTCGATAGAGTGAAGATATTTCTTCTGTTGAGGGTGGTGGGGTGGGGGTGGGCTGGTGCCAAAACAAGGGGGCAGAACCTTAAAATTGGAGCCAGGCCATTCAGGGGTGATGTCAGGAAGCACTTCTTCACACAGAGGGGAGAGGAAACCTGGAACTCTCTCTCCCAAAAAGCTGTTGAGTCCGGAGGTCAGCTGGAAATTTCAAAACCAAGTGATAGGCTTCTGTTGGGCAAGGGGGTTAGGGGTTATGGATCCAAGGTGGGCAAATGGAGTTGAGACCCAGATCAGCCATCATCTCATTGAATGGTGGAGCAGGCTCGAGGGGCTGAACGGCCTCCTCCTGTCCCTGTGTTATGAAGGAGGAACCATGGCGCTTTCACTCTTGCACAATCCATGTTTCATTCACCTGCTGCTGGGGCCAAGTTGGAAAGGATGATTTATGTTGAGTTGAAGTTTCAGTTCACGAGTGGGTAAAGCACAACCTGCCCCCAAAACGTTCTGAACTCACAGTGTTACGAAGACTCCCAAAATGTAAACGCCTTTGTGGGACCATCATGAGAGAGCGAAGTTTTGTGGAATGTTGTCACTCAAACCCCCTCAGTCCAAATACCCCAGCGGTTGAAACAACAACTCAAAGGTCAACGAAGAACGCGTATTTGGGGAAACCTTTCATGAAGACATGAAGATCTCTCTGCTGCTTTGAGCAGTTGGGAGCCTTGCCAACCATTAGAGTACTCAAGTGTGCAAACTTACTGCACACTTGCTTATGTTGTCTGTCAGTTTTAATATTTTGCTGGCTTATTCCAGCCCTCTGCTGGTCAACCTCCTGATTTCCACCGATTCCCACCATCCACACCCCTCACAACCCCCCCAGTAAACTTAAGTTCATGTAAAACTCTGCTGCCCCGTAAACTAATTCGCACCAAGCCTTGTTCACCCATCACCCCCTGTGTTCACGAACGTACGTTGGCTCCCAGCCCAGCAATGCCTCGATCTTAAAATTCTCACCCTGGTTTTCAAATCCCTCCATGGCCTCACCCCTCCCTGTCTCTGTAATTTTCTCTCACCCCACAACCCTCTGAGATTATCTGCGCTCCTCCAATTCCGGCCTCTTGAGCATCCCCGATTTTAATTGCTCCGCCGTTGGTGGCTGCGCCTGGGCCCCGAGCTCTGGAATCCCCTCTCTAAACCTCTTCACCTCTCTACCTCTCTTTCCTCCTTCACCTTCCTCTTTGACCAAGCTTTTGGTTGCCTGTCCCTACACCTCGGTGTGAAATTTAGCCTGACAATGCTCCTCCAAAGTGCCGTGGGGTGTTTTTGTTCATTACGGGTGTTATATGAAAGGCCAGTTCTTGTTTCAGACACCCTCAAAGCCAACTTATTCTGAGCAGCAAAAACTTTTCATTGACACAAGCAGACACTTTGATTTGAACATACAAAGGAACGAACTTGCCCAGCGAGCTCCCCCAGCCAATGAATCAGTGCTGCTAAATGTCGGAAACTAATTGGAAGAAGCACTGAGGATGGCAAGGCACTTCAGTGCCCATAGTCGAGGTTGTCTCGGTGACCACTACTGACCGAGCTGGCCGGGTCCTGAAGAACATAGCTGCTAGACTGGGTCTGTGACAATTGGTGAGGGAGCCAAGAAGAGGGAATAACCTACTTGACCTCATCCTCGCTACTCGATCTGTCACAGATGCATCTAGTAGCAGTAGAACTGCACAATCCTGTCTTCATGCTGAGTATACCAGCCATCATGTTGTGTGGCACTATACCATGCCAGATGGGATAGATTCAGAACAGATCTAGCAGCTCTAAACAAGGCATCCATGAGGCACCGTGGGCCATCACTAGCAGGAGAATTGCACTCAACTACCATCTGTAGTTGTGCAGAATTGTACTCGAACATAGTCTGTAAACTCATGGCCTTTCATATCCCCCACTCTACCATTACCATCAAGCCAGGGGATGAACCCCGGTTCAATGAGGAGTGCAGGAGAGCATGCCAGGAACAGCACCTGGCATATCTAAAAATGAGGTGTCAACCTGGTGAACCTACAGCACAGGACTACTTGCGTGCCAAACAGCATAAGCAGCAAACGAAAGACAGAGCTAAGCGGTCCCACAACCAATGGATCAGATCTAAGCTCTGCAGTCCTGTCACATCCAGTCGTGAATGGTGGTGGACAATTAGACAATTCATTGGAGGAGGAGGCTCCACAAATATCCCCATCCTCAAAGATGGAGGAGCCCAGCACATCAGTGCAAAAGATAAGGCTGAAACTTTTGCAACAATCTTCAGCCGGAAGTGCCGAGTGGATGACCCATCTCGGCCTCCTCCAGGGGTGCCCAGCATCACAGACATTAGTCTTCAGCCAATTCGATTCACTCCATGTTATATAAAGAAATAGCTGAAGGCACTGGATACTGCAAGGGCTATGGGCCCTAACCATATTCTGGCAATTGTACTGAAGACATGTGCTCCAGAACTTGCTGTGCTCCTAGCCAAACTGTTCCAGTACAGCTACAAAACTGGCATCAAGTAACCCTAGCAAAACTGGAGTCAGTGGGAATCAGGGGAAAACTCTCCACTGGTTGGAGTTATACCTAGCACAAAGGAAGATGATGGTGGTTAATGGATCTCAGCCCCATGGCATTGCTGTAGGAGTTCCTCAGGGTAGTGTCCTCAACCCAAACACCTTCAGCTGCTTCATCCATGGACCTTCCTTCCATCATAAGATCAGAAGTGGGGATGTTCGCTGATGATTGCACAATGTTCAGCACCATTCGCGACTCCTCAAATACTGAAGCAGTCTGTGCCCACATGCAGCAAGATATGGACAACATTCAAGCTTGGATGATAAGCGCCAGGCAATGACCATCTTCAACAAGAGAAAATCTAACCATCGTCCCTTGATATTCAATGGCATTACCATTGCTGAATCCCCCACTATCAACATCCTGGGGGGTTACCATTGACCAGAAACTGAACTGGACGAGCCATATAAATACTGTGGCTACAAGAACAGGTCAGAGGCTGGGAATCCTGTGGCAAGTAACTCACCTCCTGACTCCCCAAAGCCTGTCCACCATCCACAAGGCACAAGTCAGGAGTGTGATGGAATACTCCCCACTTGCCTGGATGAGTGCAGCTCCCACAACACTCAAGAAGCTCAACACCATCTAGCACAAAGCAGGCTGCTTGATTGGCACCACATCCACAAACATTTACTCCCTCCACCACTGACGAACATTAGCAGCAGCGTGTTCCTTCTACAAGATGCCCTGCAGCAATTCACCAAGGCTCCTTCAACAGCACCTTCCAAACCCACGACCACTGCCACCTAGAAGGACAAGGGCAGCAGATAGATAGGAACACCACCACCTGGAAATTCCCCTCTGAGCCGCTCACCATCTTGACTTGGAAATATATCGCCATTCCTTCACTGTCGCTGGGTCAAAATCCTGGAACTCCCTTCCTAACAGCACTGTGGGTGTACCTACACCACATGTACTGCAGCGGTTCAAGAAGGCAGCTCACCACCACCTCCTCAAGGGCAATTAGGGATGGTCAATAAGTGCTGGCCTAGCCAGCGACACCCACATCCAGTGAATGAATATGAAGAAAACTCCCACCCTTTTTGTACCTCTAACTGTTTTTGATAAAGACCAACAACCCATTATCATTTTAAACCCTTTTTTGTACCTGCGCAAATGAATAACGTGTGTTTAAACTTGCTATTATATTTCCCAGCAAATTCTGGAGCCTCTTGTACAGGATTCCCTTTATTGAGAAAAGTTGGGTGAAAAATAAAATTCCGATATAGCTTGACTGCTGATGATTTTAGTAATAAAATAACCTGAATGTGATCTTTCATAGTGAGTGGGGCTGCATATATCTGCCATTGAACATTGCAAAAGAGATTGCATTTGCTCTGTTTTATTAGTCTGGGGGCACTGAATCCACCTGGAATGCAGAGTTTTATTTGGTCACATTCCGAACCTGTTTGCACTGAGGGATAGAGGGGAGGCAGGAGTAAAGCAGGATGGTAGTGTAAAGGAGCAGTAGGATAATTACCAGAACAGTGTGTGATCAACAGCAGCAGATTCTGAAGCCAGTAACTCGATCTTCCCTCTTGCAAGATGTGAAGGGCACCTGATCATTAAACCCATTGACATGTCTGTGCATTTTCCTAAGGACATGAATGAAAATGCAGATCTCAGCAAGACCAGCTTAAGAATACTTTAGCACGTCTTTAATTAGCACTCCCGCGGCTGGAGTCCAGAATGAAACAAAGGAGAGAGTGCTGGGGAGGATGTACAGGGTATGTGGGAGGTGGGTAAAGACCCTGCAGTTTCCTTTCTTCTGTCTGAAGGATTAAGCCATTCATACAATGGGGGAGCCGGCATTTACCTTCACTGGAAACCCGCAGAGCTAACAATACAATTAAACTGAGAAGAAAACCCACAAATGACAGAAGCTGGAAGGAAAACAGGGAGAATGGGAAAATGTTTTTAACACAGCAAGTTGCTATGATCTAGAATGCAACAAAAAGGTCAACGATTTGCATTTATGTAGCATCCTTTACATGGTAAATTGTCCCAAGGGTGTTTTGCAGGAGCAATGATCAAACAGAATTTGACACTGAGTCACATAAGAAGCTATTAGGGCAGGGTGAGCAAGAGTTTGATCAAAGAGGTAGGTTTTAAAGAGGAGGGGAGAGAGAGAGAGAGAGAGGGGTGGAGAAGTTTAAGGAGGGATTTCCAATTCTTACAGCCCTGACAACTGAAGGTGCAGCCACCAATGGCAGAGTGATGGAAATCGGTGAGACGTCTATCTACTTAGCTTCCCTGTTAGCTAAAACCTGAAAAACACTCTTAACAGATTTGTCAGACATCGTTTACCTTTCATAAACGCATGTTGACTCTGCTTAGGCACACTCTGATTTTATACCACATCCCGGGCATTTTGGCCAAAGGTTTCCCTGCCTTCTCTCTCCCTCCTTTCCTGAATTGGGGTTATATTTTGCTACCTTCCGATCTGCGGGGAACACCCTGAAATTGGAATAAAAGCAACAATACTGCAGGTGCTGGGAATCTGAAATATAAACCGGAAATGCTGGGAAAACTCAGCAGGTCTGGCAGCATCTGTGGAGAAAGGAACAAGGTTAATGTTACAAGTCCAATGTGACTCCTCTTCTCCAAAGGTTAACTCTGTTTCTCTCTCCACAGATGCTGCCAGACCTGCTGAGTTTTTCCAGCATTTTCAGTTTTTAATATCTAAAATCCATGGAGCTCTGGAAAAGCAAAACCAACTCTTCCACTATCTCTGTAGTTACCTCTTTTCAACCCCTAGGATTATCCCATCATGTCCTGGGAGCCTCTCAGCTTTTAGCCCTACGCAGTGGCGTAGTGGTATTGTCACTGGACGGTGCTCCAGAGACCCAGGGTAATTCTACGGTGACCTGAGTTTGAATCCCACCACAGCAGATGATGAACTTTAAATTCAGTGAAAAATCTGGAGTTAAAATTCTAAAGATGACCATGAAAACCATTGTCGATTGTTGTAGAAAAACCCATCTGGTTCACTAATGTCCTTTAGGGAAGGAAATCTGCCGTCCTTACCTGGTCTGGGCCTACATGTGACTCCAGACCCACAGCAACGTGGTTCTTAAATGCCCTCTGAAATGGCCCAGCAAGCCACTCAGCTCTTAAGGGCATTTAAGAATGGGCAATGAATGCTGGCCCAGCCAGCATATTCATGAACCAATATTACAAAGATTCTTCCAAGACTACTCATATAATACAAATTTCTTTTAAGTTCCTCAATTTAAACCCTTAGCTTCCCATTACTTCCAGAATGCTTCTTGTGTCTTCTGCAGTGAAGACTAATTTATGTCTCTGCCACTTCCTTATTCCCGGTTATAAATTCCACCCCCCAGCTTCTTGGACTGAGCAGATTGAGTGGGACAGTAGAGCTGAGCTCCGATCCTTTCAAATGGCAAATTAACATACCAGCTGGTAGCTGCTGCCAGGGTTCGAGGGGCCTGAAGGTCTACTCCTGCTCCTAGTTCTTACGCGAATCTTTGGAATTCTCTACCCCTGAGATCTGTGGATCCTTGGTTGTCCAAGACAGAGATCGACACATTTTTGAGCACTAAAGAACTCAGGCGATAAAATTAAGGGACGTGGAAGTCAAGGGATACAGCGATGGGAGCAGAAAGTGGAGCTGAGGTAGATGATCAACCATGAACTTCTTGAATGGCAGAACAGGCTTGATGGGCTGAATGGCCTACTCCAGCTCCTCCTTCTTATGGTCTACGTAGATTATCCAGCCTGTGCTGCTGCTCCTTAGGGTCCTACCTGCCGGTCCTGAGCAATCTGGGAGCGGACACCAGCTGGTATGTTAATCGGCTGATGGTAAATTAACACATACTTCACCCACCATCACTGTAAGTGTTTTGTGCTTGTTTTAAATGCTGGTTAGCGAGATTCATGCTGAACATGGGCAGAACACTGTAACAGATGGTAATACCCGAATACCAGGTCTCAGTCTGCTGTACAGATCTCTTAATTTTTGCATCTTGTCACATGAAGCTATTTCTGTTATTGTAGAACAGAAACAGTTGTTTTAGCGAGTGCTGGAGCAAGTTGTTATCTGTACTGCTGTGTGCGCATCTTTGGCCTTTGTACAGGTAACAGAACGATGCAGCACAGGCCATTGAGCCCATCGTTCCCCTCTGAAAGAATTATCCACTCCCCTACTCTTTCCCCACAGCCCTGTCAATTTTTACCATTCCTTTTTGAAAGCTTCCTTTGAATTTGCTTCCACTGCCCTTTCAGGGGGCACATTCCATGTTTTTTCATGGGCTGTGGGTGTTGCTGTCCATCCCTAATTCCCCTTGAACTGAGTGGCTTGCTGGGCCATTTCAGAGTCAGCCACATTGCTGTGGGTCTGGAGTCACATGTAGGCCAGACCAGGTAAGGACAGCAGATTTCCCTTCCCTAAAGGACATTAGTGACCCAGGTGGGTTTTGAGGTCAATCGATAATAGTTTCACAGTCACCGTCACTGAGACTAGCTTTATATTCCGGATTTATTAATTGAATTTAAATTCCACCAGCTGCCACAGTGGGATTTGGATCCACGTCCCCCCAAGCCCCTGGATTACTAGTCCAGAGACATTATCGCTACACAACTGTCTTCCTCTAACTCTCTGTGTAAAAATAAATATTTGAACTCCCTACCATCTGGCTCTTTGATCTTAAATCTGTGCCCTCTGGTTAACCACCCTCCTGCCGCTGGTTTACCTTATCTACTCTGTCAAAATCTGACATGATTGTCGATGTGTGGATTGCTGTTGATGTGTTTGTGACCATTTCATCAAGTCTCAACTTTCAGCTGTGCCAATAAATCTACAAAGTCGCTGGAGAAAACAAGTACACTGAAACTCAAAAGTCAGGTTCTCAATGATCACCGCAACAGCAACAACTTATAGACGAACCTATGTGCCAACACACAAATTGGGAGCAGGAGTAGGCCATCCACCTTCTCGAACCTGCTCCCCCATTCAGCAAGATCATGGCTGATCTGATTGTGGCCTCAACTCCACATTCCCACCTACCCCCAATCACCCTCCAGAGACTAACAACCTCACTGAGAGAAAAAAAATCCTCCTCCACTCTATCTTAAATGGGAGACCTCTTATTTTGAAACTGTGTTCCTCTTGTTCTAGCCTCTCCCATGAGGGGAAACATCCTGCCAAATCCCCTCAGGATCTTCCATTTATGTAGCATGTTTAACATCATAAAGCATCCCAAGGCACCTCACAGGAACGCAAACAAAATTTGACAAAAAAAAAACAAACTCCGCGTCACATAAGGGGGTATTCAGGCAGAAGCCATGAAGCTTGGCTAAAGAGGTAGGCTTCAAGGAGTAGCGAGAGAGGTGGAGAGGTTTAGGGAGGGAATTCCAGAGCTTAGGGGCCCAGGCAGCTGAAGGCACGGCCGCCAGTGGTGTTGCGATTAAAATCAGGGATGGGGAAGAAGACGAGAATTGGAGGAGCGCCGAGATCTCAGGGGGCTGTGGGGCTGGAGATGACAGAGGTAGGGAGGGGTGACGCCATGAAGGAATTTCAAAACCAGGTTGAGAATTCTAAAATGGAAACACGACCAGACCAGGAGCCATTGTAGGTCGGCGAGCACATGGCGGTGCGTGTTAGGACAGGAGCTGCAGATTTTCCAATGTCCTCGAGCTTACCTAGGGTGAGAGAGGGGAGGTCAGCCAGGCTTATATTGGGAGAGTCAAGTTTCGAGATGCCGGAGAGGAATGGAGGTTTTTAGCCGCATCTAAGCTGGGACAGTAACTGAAAGAGTATCTAAGATGCTGAAAGTGTCCTTTCATCGCCTAAACCTGTCAGGTGATCTGGAGTGAGCCACCTAACATTAAGTATGCTACGTAAATGGAAGATCCTGGGGGGATTTGGCAGGATGTTTCCCCTCATGGGAGAGGCTAGAACAAGGGGGACACAGTTTAAAAATAAGAGGTCTCCCATTTAAGATAGAGTGGAGGAGGCTTTTTTTTCTCTCAGTGGGGTTGTTAGTCTCTGGAGGGTGATTGGGGGTAGGTGGGAATGGGGAGTTGAGGCCACAATCAGATCAGCCATGATCTTACTGAATGGGGGAGCAGGTTCGAGAAGGTGGATGGCCTACTCCTGCTCCCAATTCGTGTGTTGGCACGTAGGTTCGTCTATAAGTTGTTGCTGTTGCGGTGATCATTGAGAACCTGACTTTTGAGTTTCAGTGTACTTGTTTTCTCCAGCACTGCTGCATTTTCCTTTGACATCTGTCCAACAGCACCACGTCCATAATAATCTCCCTGGGAAAAGCATGGGAATTGTACCAATAGATAATCCTGCAGCAGTCTGCTTACACTGGCAAAGCGTTGGTATTGCCCAGGTACACTTTTCCTTAAAGCACTTGTACAAGTCTCAGAAAGATCACAGCCTCAGTTGCTGCCATAAAGGAAAATTGTTCCCAATGGAATCCCATGTTCGCTTGTTGATATAACTTTCCAATCAATTGCTGACATTCAGTGCATTATGCCTTAAAATTTTGATCACTTTGTCCTAATGTCTCCTTACATGGCTTGGTGTTAAAGTTGTGTTTGATCATCGCCTCTGCAAAGCATCTCGTGACATTTTATTATTTTAAACTGAATATTCAATAGTATTTGACTTTTCAGAAGGACAGGAAGACAGGGAAAGGAGGTGGGGTTAGCTCTGTTCATAAAGGATGAAATCTGTACGTTACCGAGAAATGATCTTGGTTCGGAAGATCAAGATGTACAATCAGTTTTGAGTAGAGGTAAGAAATTACTAAGATAAGAAGTCACTTGTGGGAATAATTTATAGGCCCCATTCAGCAGTGACACAGTAGGACAGAGTATTCAGGAATAAATAAATGGAGGGGTGTGTAAGGAAGGTACCACAATAATCATGGGTGACTTTAATCTACATGTAGATTGGGTGAATCAGATTGGCAAAGGCAGCCTGGAAATTTGAGTTCATAGAGTGTATGCAGGACAATTTCTTAGAGCAGTATGTTCTAGAGCCAACTAGGGAGCAGGCTATCCTAAACCTGGTAATGTGCACTGAGACAGGATTAATCAATAAGCTTATAGTAAAGGAATCTCTTGGTGACAGCAATCATAACATGATAGAATTTCACGTTCAACTTGAAGGTGAGACGTGTGGGTCTAAGATTAGTATTTTAAACCTGAATAAAGGTAATTATAATAGTATGAATGCAGAGCTAGCTAATGTGAACTGGAAAATTGGGTTAAAACGTAGGACAGTAGAGATGCCGTGGCAAATGTTTAAGAAGGCATTTAATAACTCTTAGCAAGGCCTCATCCCAGTGAGAAAGAAAGACTCTTTGAGAAGGATGCATCATCCGTGGCTGAATAAAGAACTTAACGGTTGTATCAATTGCGAGAAGCACTACAAACTGCAAAGATTAGTGGTCAGTCAGGAGATTGGTCAGATTTTAATAACCAGTAAAATGAAAATAAAGAGCGAGAAAGTAGAGAATGAGAGAGAGCTAGCTAGAAATATAGGGCTGGATTTTATGGAGGCTGCATTTTATGGCCCCACCCCTGTTGTGACAGGGCTGTAAAATTCTGCCCATAAAAAGAGATAGTAAGAGTTTCTCCAAGTATTTAAATTGGAACTGAGTGAGTCTGGATATTGAATTGATAATGGAAGACGAACTCGCTGAACAGGTCTTTTGTGTCTGTCCTCACTGTAGAAGACTTAGAAAACTTCCCAAAGGTACTTGAAAATCAAAAGATGAAAGAGAGAGAGAGAGGAACTAAAAACATTCACCATGACTAGGGAAAAGGCGCTGGGAAAACGATTAGACGTAAAAGAGGCTGACAAGTCCCCAGGACTCGATGGCCTCAATCCTAGGATGTTAAAGAAAGTTGGCTGCAGAGATGTTAGAGGCCTTGTTTATAATATTCCAAAACTCCACGGGGAGAATTTTCTCCCCATCGGTGGTGGGGGGGTGGTGCTAAGTGGGCATGGGCGGGGGCACAGTCGATCACCACTCACGATCGGCTGCACGCCGCCATTTTACGTGGGCGGGGCCAATTAAAGGCCCGCCCAGCGTGATGCGTACCCAGAAGCGCTGAGCGCCCCCTGTGCGGGCTGTGGGAGGCACAGAGCCGCCTCAGGGAGATCAGTTTGATCATCCAAAATTTTAATAAAGAAAAAAAAATTTAAGACAGTGTCCCCTCGTGTGACAGGGTCACATGAGCTGGGACATGTCAATGAACTTTAATAAAAAAAATTTTATTCAATTTATGAAACCTCATCCCACCCGTGGATGAGTTTTCATGATAAATGCAAAGTCTGTCTGGGCTCTTTACCTGCTCACCAACCTTAAGGTTAGACGGCAGCTCCGTTAGGTATTTTAATTAGTTTTTAAATGGCCTTAATGGGCCTTTGACAGTTTGGTGCTCGCCCACCGAACTGAAAATTGGAATGACGCGTGGTGACATCGGGTCCCACACCCCTCGCATGCCGACCTGGAGATCCTGGCCCATGGATTCTGGAAGGGTGCCAGTGGATTGGAAAGTAGCAAATGTAACAAGAAAGGGAGGGATACAGAAAACGGGAAACTATAGGGCCAGTTAGCCGAACATCTGTCATAGGGAAATAGCTAAGAACCCATTCTTAGGGAGGTTACAGCAGGATACTTAGAAAATCATAATGTGATCCGGCAGAGTCAACATGGTTTTGTGAAAGGGAAATCGTGTTTAACTAATTTCTTAGAGTTCTTTGAGGACATAATTGGTAAGATAGATAAGGGAGAAATTGTGGATGTGGTGTACTTAGATTTCCAAAAGGCATTTGATAAAGTGCCACATCAAAGGTTACTACATAAGGTAAGGTTACATGCTGTGGGGGTAACCTTTTAACATGCGTGAAGGATTGGTTAGTTAACAGATACAGATAATTGGGATAAATGGGTCATTTTCAGGTTGGCAAACTAACTGGTGGAGTTCCAGCGCTGAGTCTTCAACTATTTGCAATCTACATCAATGACTTTGATGAAGAAACCAAACGCACGGTACCTAAATTTGCCGATGACACCAATATAAGCAGGAAAGTAAGTTGTCAAGAGGAGGTAGAGAGTCCACGAAGGGATATGGACGGGTTAAGCGAGTAGGCAAAAATTTGGCAAGTGGAGCATAATGTTGGCAAATGTGAACTTGTCCATTTCGGTGGGAAAAATAGTAAAGCATATTGCAGAACTCAGCGGTGCTGAGGGATCTGGTGTCCTGGTACCTGAAGCGCAAAAACTTAATGTGCAGGTAGAGCAAGTGACTAGGAAGGCAAATGGAATGTTGTCATTTATTGCGAGGGGAATGGAGTCTAAAAGTGGGGGATTTTTACTGCAGCTGTACAGGGCCTTGGTGAGACCACATCTGGAATACTGTGTACAGCTTTGGTCTCCTTACTTGGAAAAAAAAAGGGATATAAATGCACTGGAAACAGTTCAGAGAAGATTCACTCGACTCACTCCTGGGATGGAGGACTTATCCTATGAAAAATGGCTAAACAGATTTGGCCTATACCCATTGGAGTTTAGAAGATTGAGACGTGATCCTGTTGAAACATATAAGATCCTGAAGGGCTCGATGGGTGGATGTTTCCTCTTGTCGGGAAGACCAGAACCTGTGGACACAGCTTAAGAGTAAGAAGTTCCCCTTTTAAGACTCAGATGAGGAGAATTTCTTTTTTCTCTCAAAGGGTCATTATTCTGTGGAACGCTCTCCCCCACCGAACAGTGGAGGCTGGGTCATTGAACATGTTCAAGGAGGAGTTAAACGGATTTGTGACTGACAACATCAAGGGTTACAGGGGTCAGGCAGGAAAGTGGAGTTGAGACCACAACCAGATCAGCCAGGATTTTATTGAATGGCGGAACAGGCTCGATGGGCTGAATGGCCTACTCCTGCCTCTATTTCTTATTAAGATCTTGAAGGCATTGTCATCTCTAAGGGGACTTGACAGGGTGAACGCTGAAAGGAGGTTTACCCTTGTGGGGGAGGCTGGACCGAGGGGACATAGTTTTAAGACAACCATCAGAAGAAGCTTTTTCTCTCAGAGGTTCATGAACCTTTGGAAATTTCCTCCTCAGAAAGCGGGTGGGGGGGCAGGGTCATTGAATATTTTTGAGGCTGAGATAGACAGATTCTCGACCAGCGAGGGAATCAAACGTTACAGGAGGTAGGCAGGAATGCGGATTTGAGGCCACAATCAGATTATCAATCATCTTATTGAATGGCAGAGCAGGCTTGAGGGGCCAAATGGCCTACTCCTGCTCCTAATTCGTATGTGTAGCGATGAACATAGGGCAGGGAAAAAGCCAAGATTAGTGTAGCAGAGATATCTCTGAGGGTTGTGGGGGCAGAAGGTTGAGAGAGACTGGAAGGGGCCATGGAGGGATTCAAACACCAGATGGAAATTTTCAAGTCAAGTCATTGCCAGACTGAGACCATGCAGGTCATTGAGCACAGGGGAGGCGATGGGTGGATGGGAGTTGACATGAGTTAGGATATAGGCAGCAGAGTGTTGAACAAGGTGAAGTTGGAGGGTATGAGTGCACCACAGTATCACAGAATCTTTACAGTGCGGAAGGAGGCCATTCAGCCCATCGAGTATGCATTGGCTCTCTGATGGAGTGTACCACCTAGTCCCACTTCCGTGCCTTATCCCCGTAATCTTGCACATTCTGTCTTTACAGGTAGCAATCCAATCCCCTTTTGAATACCTCGATCGAACCTGCCTCCACCACCCTCTCAGGAGGTTCGTTCCAGACTCCAACCACCCTCTGGGTGAAAAAAATGTTTGCTCACATCACATTTACTCCCTTTGCCAATCATTTTGAATCTTTGCCCTCTGGTTCTCGATGTTCTCTTGAGTGGGAACCGTTGTCCCACTATTTACCCTGTCCATACCCCTCGGGATCTTGAGCACCTGCTTCAAGTCTCGGCCTTCTTCTTTTCTCCAAGGGAAGCAGTCCCAGCCTCTCCAGTCTATCCTCATGGCTGCAGTTCTTCATCCCGGGAATCGTTCTTGCCGGTTTTCCTGTGAACGAGCCACTGGTTTCCAGAGAGGTGAGACGGGGTGTTAAGGGGGCAATTAAGGCGCAATAATCTGGGAGGGAATGGAGAATAGAGGCATAAACTTTCACGTTAAATGCGGTAGTTCCTCTCTGAGCGGAAGCGGAACAGCAATCTGTTCTCAACGCTTTGGAGCTTTGTCTGAATTATTTTTCCTTCAGCCCAATAATTAAACACTCGAATGACGATTGTGAAGCGCGCAGGTGCACGCAAGGTCCTTATTAGCGCTGACTCTGCTCTGCCTGATGCAGTGACAAATTGAGTCTGAAAGCAAGTAATGTATCAGCCAGTTTTGCAATATTTTCGGAAGTTGAGATGTATTTTTTTTTTTTCCCCTCCATAAGTCATATTCTTTGAAATTTGAATTGAGGTCAGTGAGTTGCGATATAAAACACTATGCCCAGCCCCGCAGTGTTACATAATGGAGGAACAGCTGAACTCCTTACTGTAGAAGTACAACAGCTTAAAGAGCATTGGCAGAAATAGGCCATTCAGCCCAAATGGGCTGTAGCTTTGTTTGTGCCTCAAATGAGCCTTCCCCTTCCCCGCGACATTTCACCCTGTCAGCGTACCCTTCCCTTCTTTTCTCCTTCACGTACTTATCCAGTTCCCCTCCCCTTAAGTCCACCTATCCTGTTCCCCTCAACTGCTCCCCATGGTAGCGTTCTCACCACTCTCTGGGTTAAGAATTTCTCCTGAATTGTCTTTTGAATTTATTTGCGATTATATTATATTGACGGCCCCTTAGTTCTGGCCTCAACCCCAAAGTGGAAACATCTTGCCTATGTCTTTCGAACATCGTCATCATAATCTTAAGAACCTCTTTCAGGTCACCCCTCAGCCTTCCCTTTTCTCAAGGAAGGAAACCTAGTCTGTTCTTTCCCCACAGGTATTACCACTCAGTTCTGGTATCATTCTAAGAAATCTTTTTTTGCAATCTATCCAGTTCCACCATTTCCCTTTTTTGAATTTGGAGATAAAGGGGAACTGGTGGATGTGCTGCACTTAGATTTCCAGAAGGCATTTGATAAAGTGCCACCTCAAAGGTTATTGCAGAAACTAAAAGGTCATGGTGTAGGGGGTAACATATTGGCATGGATAGAAGATTGGCTAGCTAACAGCAAGCAGAGAATTGGCATGGCTGGGTCTTCTGATTGGCAGGATGTGACGAGTGGTGTGCCACAGCGGTCAGTGCTGGGGCCTGTCATGAAGGTATAATAATTTCCAAAATATTTTTGTGCTTTATTGTGAAGTAGGTTTATGGGTGTAAGTATAGTTAGGTCTGCCTGTGTGTGATGTAATTATATTTGGAGTCAAGTAGACTGCAAGCTTTGACTCACCAAAAGAAGCTCGGTGCTTGATATGCTAATAGGTCGACATAAATGTCGGCTTAGAGTGTGAGGTGTGAAGGGAATTTGCATTTTTAGATAGATGAAGAGAAATTTAGATTTCAAAGGGATCTCAGTCTGTTTACAAATAGCCGGATAAGCAAGATTAAGGAATGTGTTAAATTTCCACAAAGGTTACTAACAATAAATAGTAGCAACATGAAAGCTTTTATATTGAGGAGGATACAGTTTCAAAGGCATATAAACAATAAAATTTACATATTAGAAGAGAGAAACATATACAAAAGAGAATGAGGTTGTGTCAAAAGAAAGCATTGTGAGATCTAACAGAAATGTATGAAATATCCTTAATGAAGCCTCCAGTATTTGTGCAGAAGTCTGCTGTCTACTGAAACTGAAGCTGGGAAAAAGTCATTTAGCATTCCACTGTCCAGGGTATTGTATTAATTTGCTGGATTTGTTTGAAATCTAAAACCTATGTTTGGAACATTGCCTTAAAGGGAATGTAACTTGGAGTCAGATTAATTAGGAATTTTAGGTGTTACTATAGTAGTAATTCCTAGTCGTGTGTATGTGCTTGAAACCTTCTCTTTTGTTAATAAATATTTTAATTTAGTTCTTTAAAAATCTCAAAGTCTTGGTGGATTTATTACTTCTGAATTCAGTGCACGCATCTCGAAATAATATAAATACAAATTGCAAAACCGTTGTGATAGCGAGAGCAAGTTCCACCTGGCACTCATCATCTGCCACGCCAACTTTTTACAATTTATATCAATGACTTGGATGAAGGGACCGAAGGCATGGTGGCTAAATTTGCTGACAACACAAATGTGGTAGGAAAGTAAATTGTGAACAGGATGTAAGGGAGCTACAAAGTGACATAGATAGATTAAGTGAGTGGGCAAATGTCTGGCAAATGGAGTATAATGTGGGCAAATGTGAAATTGTTCATTTTGGCAGGTAGAATAAAAAAGAAGCATATTATCTAAATGCTGAGAGATGTCAGAGCTCAGATTCAGAGGGATCCGGGTGTCCTAGTGCATGAATCACAAAAGGTTAGTATGCAGGTAAAGCAGGTAATTAGGAAAGCTAATAGAATGTTATCATTTATTGTGAGGGGAATTGATTACAAAAGTAGGGAGATTATGCTTCAGTTATACAGGGCGCTGGTGAGACCACATCTGGAGTATTGTGTACAATACTGGCCTCCTTATTTAAAGAAAGATGCATTAGAAGCAGTTCAGAGAATCTTTACGGGACTAATACCAGGAATGGGTGGGTTGTCTTATGAGGAAAGGCTGGACAATTAGGCTTGTATCAGCTGGAATTTATAAGAGTAAGAGGCAACTCAGTTGAAACCTTTAAGATCCTGAGGGGTCTTGACAGGGTGGATGTGGAGAGGGTGTTTCCTCTTGTGGGAGAATCTAGAACTAGGGGTCACTGTTTAAAAATAAGGGGTGGCTCATTTAAGACAGAGATGAGGAGAATTTTTTTTCTCTCAGAGGGTCGTGAGTCTTTGGAACTCTTCCTCAAAAGATGGAAGCAGAGTCTTTGAATATTTCTAAGGCAGAACTAGATAGATTCTTGATTAACAAGGGGGTGAAAGGTTATCGGGGTAGGCGGGAGGTTACATTCAGGTCAACCATGATCTTATTGAATGGCAGAGCAGGCTCGAGGGGCCGAGTGGCCTACTCCTGCTCCTAATCCGTATGTTCTTGTGCACACATCAGAGCTGTGCATGATCCTGCGAGTGTGGTCTACCCAAGGTTCTACCAAAGTTTAACATAGGCCAGGATATTGAGGTCGGCCAGCATGGGCGGGGCCCGCTCGCCCACACATAAAATGACGCGGGATGAGTCGGGCGGAACTCCCGAGGTCACCCCGCCTCATTTCCATTTTCAGGAGGCCGGGGGCGCAGCCGGATCAGCTGTGCGCCCGCCCACCTGTCAATGGCCGATTGGGGCCCTTGAAAGACCAATTCAAATAATTAATGGACCAGCCCGTCCAACCTTAAGGTTGTCAGGCAGACCGGGAGCCGCGGCGGGCGTTAGAGAGAGCATCAAACCCTCATCCGCCGGCGGGATGAGGCTTCGTGTGGGTTTTAAAAAAACTTGATAAAAGTTTCATTAAAAGTGATGGACACGGCCCAACTCTCAATGTGACATTGTCAGTCTCAGCTGACTCTCTACTGAGGAAATCCCCCTCTCCCACCCCTATCTGCACGCGGAGCGCATGGCGCTTCCTGGCGGACATCACGCTGGGTGGGTCTTAATAGGCCCACCCCACGTGAAATGGCAGCGCGCCCCCGATCGGAGGCACACCTGCACACACCCCACTCCTGCACTTGCCCCCCCAACGGGGTTGGGGGGGGGGGATTTCTTCCCATAATGTCTTTGATTTCCCATTCTGTTCCTCTAGAAATGATGCCCAGTGCTTTATTATGGCCTTAACAATAACCTGCAGCAGCGCTGCTTCTAATGATCTGTGTACCTATGTCCCCCAGGCCCTCCCATTCCTTTACCCCATTTAGATTCTTAGGGTGGAATTTTCCAGCACCCTCCACCCTTTGCGGTGGGGGTGGGGAAGGGCTGTAAGATTCCACCCTTACGTTCCAAGAAACCAATGACCCCCCCACATGCTTTATAGCAAAAAGCAGCACCTCACACTTAGCTCTATTGAAGTTCATTGGCTAATTACAGGCCCACTCTGCAGTTCATTAATGGTTTGAGTTTCTCACGTGTCGGTGCAGACTCGATGGGCCGAAGGGCCTCTTCTGCGCTGTGTGTTTCCGTGATTTCCTGCCTTTTGTCACAGTCCCTCCTCTCCACTTGCAATGACTTCCAACCTGTATTTATTTTGCACGTTTAAAGTAGTAAAATGTCCCACAGTGCTTCAGAAAGCCTCATCCAATAAAATTTGACATTCGGAAGTATTAAGGACAGGTGTCCAAAAACTTTGCCAAAGTGGGAGGTTAAAGGAGAGTCTTAAAAGGAGGTGAGGGAGGCGGAGAGGTTTAGGGAGGGAATTCCAGAGCTTAGAGTCCCAGGGCAGCTGAAGGCATGGCCGCCAATGATGGAGTGATGGAAATTGGGAATGCACAAGAGGCCGGAATTGGAGGAACGTGGATATTTCGGAGGGTTGAAGGACTGGAGAAGGTCACAGAATAACTATTCCTTGTGTTCTTATACTCTTAGACAGTTGTCAGGGAGATGGATGGAGTCAGTGCACGGTGAGGGTTTGTTCCCTTTGTTGCTTTTAGCAGGGACCGAGGACAGTGACTTCGGTCTTGCCAGTATTTAACCCGGAGGAAGTTTTGGGTCATCCAGTACTGGATGTTGGACAAGCAGTCTGACAAACGAGAGACATGGCCGGAGTCGAGAGAGGTAGGGTTGCGTACAGTTGAGAAGGAGGTTGGTTTTGAGGAGCACCTTAAAGTAGGTGAGAGAGGTTTCGGGAGGGAAGTCCAGAGCTTAGGCTGCTGAAAGTACAGCCACCAGTAGTGGGGTGAAGGTAACCAGGGCGGCAGAAGAAGAAAAAAAGCCTTCATAAAATATATGCCTCTTTATAAGTATTTTATTTCTTCAATTTGTCTACAGGGTGTACTCCTACAGTCGCCGAGTCAATTCATCCACTTGGTGACATTCTCTGAGATGTCAATGCTTTTGATGTCTCTGTGATCACAGTACAGACATCAGCACCTTTACACCTCAGCACTGCAGCATCATCACAATACAATTAGTTGATTAATGTCAGTTAAGACGATTAAACTACATAAATTTGCTAGTCATGAAACCCCTGGTGCCCTGTTAAGTTACATTACAGAACAGTGAAAGAACAGGCTCCATTAGGTTTAATGAGTTCTACAACACCCATCACTGTGCACAGGCCCCTTAAACAGGCAAAGTGCTGCACAAATGCTTCCAGAAGAATTGGTTTCCTCTCTCCACCCATTCCCCAACCCTGTACATCTCTGATTTATGCCTCCAAACACCACGCATTATCTCGCAGAAATGCTAATGGGTTGACTGCAGCTACCACTCAGATATTTATTGATCAATACGTTCCCAGTTACTGCTGTATAAATGGAGTTAATTCCTTAATGGGTTTCAGCCACTGAGTTCAACTCTTAACAGGTGCATAAAATGGGACTCGTACATGGATATAACCTTCTGTTCTTCCATTCAAGATTTAAGCAAGTTCAACGGATAAGCGAGAGATTTGTAAGTAATGTGGTACACCCAGGAACATCATTAAAGAACAAAGACTTACCAAGGAACTATTGAACAGCTACCTGAGGGGGTGACCCAGTAGGAGGATAGAACATGATGAAAGGGTTTGATAGGGTCTGCATAGTGACAACGTAAGGGAAAACAAAACTAGAGGTCATGAAAATATAAGACAGTCACTAATAAATCCAACAGGGAATTCAGAAGAAACTCCTTTGGTCAGGGAGTGGGGAGAATGTTCGACGTGCTACCACAGGGAGGCTAATTATGTTGATGTCTTCATTGGTGGCCCTGCTGGGGCTGGCGAGCTCTCTGATTGGGCCAGCAGCTCTGAGAGGCAGGCCGCTGTCCTCCATTGGACGGCCGTCCCAGAGGCAGCCTCTTAATTGGCTGTCACCACTAAACTGCTGCCCAGGGCCCTGAAGTCTGCCTATGTGGGCTCGGCTCCCTCTTTTGTTCTTGGGAAAGGACCACCCATCTCATGATAAAATTTTGGCGACCTTCTCCCTACATCCACCCTATCAAACTGCTCCATAACCTTAAAGGGCTTTAATCATGTCTTATTAGCAAGGACCTCTCAACTCCGGTATCGTTCTACGAATCTTTTCTTTTGCATTTCTCCATTACCACGTTATCTTTATGTAGGGTCACCAGAATTGTGCCTGTTACTCCAAGTGTGATCTAACCAGCGTTCGACACAAGTTTGACGGAATTTTCCAGCTTGTCAGTTCTATCCCTCTTAAAAATTCTCTCAGTAGCTTGTCTGCTTTTTTATTCTCTTATTAGCCTGTGACAATTCTATTGGTGATTGGTCTATTTGTTCCCCAAGCTCCCTCTGTTCCTGAACCCTATTTAGACACAAGGGGTCTGTGACCTCCTTATTCTTAGTATGGAGAGAGACAAATAGCGTTAACAGGCAGAATTTAATTGTCTGCCAACTGGTAAACCAAAAAAAAAAGCCCTAAATTGCCTCCTTTTTGCCAAATTAAGCGTCAATCAGGCACTTTAGTGGCCGACAGCAGGCCTTGCCGGGATCAAGGACCCCTGGGGTGGAAATCCCGCCTCCACCCATCCCATCCCCAGAGAACTGCCAGCCAATCAAAGGCCTGCAACTCCCCATTAGCGTCAGCGCCACCTGGGGAGCGGTACCAGCCATGCACCCACCAGAGGCCCAGGATTAGCCAGGGGCCCCAGGCCCCAGATGAGTGAGGGTGGGGATGGGGGTCGCGAGAGGCAATGCTGGCTGGAGTGGGTGGAGGGGATGTCGGAAGAAAGGGCGGGGGGCTGGCCCACAGTGGGCCCTGCACCACCCCCCCCACCCCCCCAACACACACACATGCTTATGCACACACTCACACGCACACATACATACACACATATACACACACACATATACACACACGCATAAACACACACACGCGCACACACATACACATACACACACACAAAACGCACGCACACACATTCACACACATGCATACCATGCACACATACACGCATACGCACACACATGTGCACATGCACGCATACACAAATACACACAGATACACACACATACACACACACATACATACACACACACACAGTCAGAAACGCATACACACACACACACACACATACACGCACACATACACCCGCACACACAGTCACACACACATACAGCCACACACACACACACACACACAGACACACACACACAAACACACACACACATACAGACACACACACACAAACACATACACACATACAGACACACACACACAGACACACACACACATACACAGCCACACACACACACAGACACACACACAAATTCACTGACACACACACATACATACACACACACACAGACATACACACATACACACGCACACACAGGCACACACACACATAGTCACACACACACACAGACACACACACACACACACACACAGGCACACCCACACAGACACACATACATACACGCGCACACAGCCACACACACATACATACACACACACACACACACACACAGACACACACACACAGCCACAAACGCACACAACCACACACACAGCCACACACACACAGGCACACACACACATACACACACACACACACACACACACACACACACACGCACACACACATACACACACATACACACACACAATCACAAACACACACACACAGACATACACGCATACACGCAGACACGCACACACACACACACACACACACAGACATACACACATCCACATACACACACACATACACACGCACACACAGACAGGCACACACACACATACATTCACACACACACAGACATACACACACACACTGACACACACATATACACACGCACACACAGACACACACAGGCACACACACACAGCCACACACACATATACACACACACATAGACACACAAATATACACACGCACACACACATACACACAGGCACACACACACACACACACACACACACACGCACATACACACACACACACATACACACGCGCACACAGCCACACAGACATACATACACACGTACACACACACAGCCACACACACAGATACACACACATACTCACACACACACACAGACATACACACATCCACATACACACAGACACACACACATACACACACACACACACAGACATACACACATCCACATACACACAGACACACACACACAGGCACAGACACACACATACACACACACACAGACACACACACACACGTACACATGCACACTGAGACAGACACACACACATACATACACACACACACAGACACACACACACATACATACACACACACACACAGACACACACACATACACGCACACACAGATACACACACATACTCACACACACACACACAGACATACACACATCCACATACACACAGACACACACACATACACACACACACACACACAGACACACACACACTGACACACACATGCACACACATATGCACACACACATTGCAGGTCCCCTGGACCCCTCAATGCAGCTCTGAATTCCTCTGAATGAGGGACATCCACCATTGCCCCATCCTGAGAGCCCACAAGCAAACTCGGCTGAGATTGCTTTTCTGGCTTCCCTTGTGGCAATTGTCCTGCCTGGTTGAATATCAGTGGCAGTGAGTTGAAGCCCTTAAATGAGCATTCGGTGCCCATTGCAGAGATTTAAAAAGACCGGGAGCTGAACCTGGGGCTGAAATCGGCTCGAGGATGTCACGATTCAAAAAGTGATGTGACTCAGGGGAGGCAGCCGATTGGTAAATAGGGTCAGGTGAGTATTTCTTCTACTTTTTCTACTAATTAAACTGCTGCAGTCCATTAGCTTAAACAAAATAAGGTGAGGACTTTGGACAGTAGTCTGAGTGTTTGGAGTGGAATAAGGCCCCTAGTGTAGTTAGTATTCTTTAAATGGAGTAACTAACAAGCTTAATCTAAAGGGAAGTCATGGCAGCAAAGCTTGAACCCATGATATGCTCCTCCTGCACTATGTGGGATTTCATGAACACCTGCAGTGTCCCTGGTGACAATGTGTGCGTGAAGTATGTCTAGCTGCAACTACTGGCTAACCGCATTTCAGAGCTGGAGCTGCGGGTGGATTCACCATGGAGCATCCACGATGCTGAGATTGTCATGGACAGCACATTCAGTGAGGTGATCACACTGCAGGTAAAGACTGAATAGGCAGAAAGCAGATGTGTGACGAACAGGCAGAGTAGAGGAAGGCAGGTAGTGCGGGGGTCCCCTGTGGCCGTCCCCCTGTCTAACAGATATACAGTTTTGGATACTGTTGGGGGGAGATGACTTCTCAGGGGAAAACAGCAGGAGCCAAGTCTATGGCACCACGGGTGGCTCTGCTGCACAAGAGGGGAGTAAGAAGAGTGGCAGGGCTATAGTGATAGGGGATTCAATAACAAGGGGAACAAACAGGTGTTTCTGCAGCCGCAAAAGAGACTACAGGATGGTATGTTGCCTCCCTGGTGCCAGGATCAAGAGTGTCCTGGAGGGTAAACGGTCAGTGGTCGTGGTCCATATTGGTACCAACAACATAGGTAAAAAAAGGGATGAGATCCTACCAGCTGAATATAGGGAGCTAGGATGTAAATTAAAAAGTAGGACCTCAAAGGTAGTAATCTCAGGATTACTAACAGTGCCATGTGCTAGCGAGAGTAGAAATAACAGGTTATATCAGATGAATACGTGGCTGAAGAAATGGTGTAGAGGGGAGGGAATCAGATTCCTGGGACATTGGGACGGGTTCTGGGGAAGGTGGGATGAGTACAAACAGGACAGGTTTCATCTGGCCAGGACCAAGGCCCATCTCCTTGGGGGAGTGTTCGCTAGTGCGGTTGGAGAGGGTTTAAACTAGAATGGCGGGGAATGAGAACCTGAGCAGGGAGACAGAGGAGGGGGAAACATGGATAGAAACAAAAGACAGAAAAGTAAGGAGCAAAAGTAGAAGGCAGAAAAAACAAGAGCGAAAATCAAATGGGGTCATAGTGCAAAATAAAGCTAAGATAACTAACAAGATTAAAAAGACAAGTCTAAAGGCATTGTACCTTAATGCATGGAGCATTCGCAACAAGTTAGATAAATTAACAGTGCAAATAGATATAAACGGTTATGATATAGTTGCAATTACGGAGACATGACTGCAGGGTGACCAAGGGAACTGAACATCCAGGGGTATTCAATATTTATGAAGGATAGACAAATAGGGAAAGGAGGTGGGGTAGCATTGTTAGTAAAGGAGGAAATCAACGCAATAGTGAGGAAGGATGTTAGCTCGGAAAATCATGATGTGGAATCAGTTTGGGTGGATATAAGAAACACCAAGGGGCAGAAAATATTGCTAGGTGTTGTGTATAGGCCCCCAAACAGTAACGGAGTGAAGGCATTAAACAGGAAATTAGAGACACATGCAATAAGGGTACAACTGTAATCATGGGTGACTTTAATCTACATACAGATTGTACAAACGAAACTAGCAATAATACTGTGGAGGAGAAATTCCTGGACTGTGTGCATGATAGTTTTTTAGACCAATACGTTGTGGAACCAACTAGAGAGCAGGCTATCCTAGACTGGGTGTTGTGCAATGAGAAAGGATTAATTAACAATCTTGTTGTGTGGAGTCCCTTGGGGAAGAGCAACCATAAAATGATAGAATTGTTCATTAGGATGGGGAGTGAAGAAGTTGAATCTGAAACTAGGGTCCTGAATCTAAATAAAGGGAACTACGAGGGTATGAGGCGTGAGTTGGCAATGATGGATTGGGGAACCTTACTGAAAAGGTTGACAGTGGATAGGTAATGGCTAATATTCAATGAACATATGCATGAATTACAACAATTATTCATTCCTGTCTGGTGCAAAGTAAAACAGGAAAGGTGCCCAACCATGGATTACAAAAAAAATTAAGGATAGAATTAGATCCAAAGAGGAGATGTATAAAATTGCCAGAAAAAGCAGCAAGCCTGAGGATTGGGAACAGTTTAGAATTCAGCAAGAGTGAACAAAAAGATTAATCAAGAAGGGGAAAATGGAGTATGAGAGCAAACTTGCAGGGAACATAAAAACTGACTGTAAAAGCTTCTATAAATAATGTGAAGAGAAAAAGATTAGTAAAGACAAACTAGGTCCCTTACAGTCAGAAACGGGGGAAATTGTAATGGGGAACAAAGAAATGGCAGAAGAGCTGAACATATATTTTGGTTCTGTCTTCACAAAAGAGGACATGAATAATTTCCCAGAAATGTTGGGGAACCAAGGGTCTAGTGAGAGGGAGGAATTGAAGAAAATCAGTATTAGTAAAAAAATGGTGCTAGAGAAATTAATGGGGTTAAAGGTTGAAAAATCCCCAGGGCCTGATAATCTACATCCCGGAGCACTAAAGGAAGTGGCCCTGGAATTATTGGATGCATTGGTGGTCATCTTCCAAAATTCTATAGACTCTGGAGTGGTTCCTACAGATTGGAGGGTGGCAAATGTATTTAAAAAAGGAGGGAGAGAAAAAAGCAGAGAATTACAGACCAGTTGGCCTAACATCAGTCGTGGAGATAATGCGAGAGTCCATTATAAAAGACGTGGTAACAGAACACTTGGAAAGCATTAACGGGGTTAGACAAAGTCAGCATGGGTTTACGAAAGGGAAATCATGCTTTAACTAAAACAAAAACAGAAAATGCTGGAAAAACTCAGCAGGTCTGACAGCATCTGTGGAGAGGGAGAAACAAAGTTAACCTTTCGGGTCCTCTCATGACTCTTCTTCAGAGCTGGGAAACTCAGGTGGAGGGATCAGCCATGATCATGACGAATGGCGGAGCAGGCTGGAAGGGCCGAATGGCCTACCTCCTGCTCCTGGTTTCCACGTCTCTGCTACTTAGGGGCCTCACTTGGCTTCTAGGGTGGGAAGGCCACGCACAAGCCTTCCTGCTGTGAACCTAACCTAGGGGCCGGAGTGGGCCCCCACCTTCCAACCTATTAAACCCTTCCCCCCCACCCCTGCCTCCCGACCTCACCTCAGGGAGGGCATTAAATTCAGTCCAACATTTCATATCTTCACGCTTTACAATCCTCCATCTTCAGTAACTTCTGACCGTAACCCCTGCTCCTGTTTTCTCAGACAGCAGGGAATTGTTCTGCTATTACCATTTACACCCCCCCCTCTCAAGCCATCCTACGCTCCTTGACTTGCTCCAATAACCATTCCCATTTGCCTTACGCACTCATCCCCTTTTGTCATTTCCTATCTCCTGTCTTCCTGCCATAGACCATCAGTTTTGTTCCTTTCTTCCCACACTCACGCGAGCAGTGGCTCAGTCCCTGACTGTGATGCTTCTGGGTCAAAGTCCCACCCCAGGATTCAAGCACAAAAGTTAAACCTGGGTGCGCTCCCGCTGCAGCACGGAGGGAGTGCTGCACTGTTGGAGGTGCCGTATTTTTGGACGTGACATCAAACCCGAGGCCCCCATCTGCTCTCGGGTGGATGCAGTAGGTGCCATGGCACTGTTATGAAGAAGAGGAGTGTCCTGGCCAATATTTAGCCCTCAGCCGATGTTACAAAAGGCGGATTATCCGACCAATATCGCGCTGCTGTTTGTGGGATCTTGCTGTGTGTGAAGTGGCTGCTGCGTTTCCTGCACCACAACAGCGATTACACTTCAAAAAGTACTTCTTTGGCTGTAAAGCGCTTTCGGGTGCTCGGAGGTCATGGATGTCAGAAAAGCAAGTCTTTCTCCCCATTTCCCAGCCTCTGCACTTAACCAAAACACGTCACGTTCTCTAACTCCTTCCAGTTCTGAACATTAGCTGTGTTTCCATCTCCACTGTTACTGTCTGACCCGCTGAGTCTTTCCAGCAACTTCCTACGGTATCGAAGGGGAGATGGTGGCATAGTTGCCAAGTTGGTAATGTTGCCAAGCCAGTGATCCAGATGCCAAGGCTAACACTCTGGCGGCATGTGTTCAAACCCCACCATGGTAGCTGGTGGGACTTAAATTCAATTAACAAATCTTGAATTGATTTTTTTTATCCTCTCCTGGGATGTGGGCGTCGCTGGCTAGGACAGCATTTATTGCCCATCCCTAATCTGCTCAGAGGGCATTTCCAGAGTCAACCACATTGCTGTGGGTCTGGAGTCACATGTAGGGTAGGCCAGACCGGGTAAGGGTGGCAAACCGGGAATATAAAGCTAGTCTCGGTAGTGGCGACCGTGAAACTACCTTCTCGTTGTTGTAGAAACCCACCTGGTTCACTAGTGCCCTTCAGGGAGGGAAATCTGTTCCCCTTTGCTGGTCTGGCCTACATGTGACTCCAGACCCACAGCAAGGTGGCTGACCCTTAACTGCCCCTCCGAAATGGCCCAGAAATCCCTTCGGTTCAAGGGCAATTAGGGACGGGCAACAAACGCTCGGCTTTGCCCAGCCCCATTCACATTCCGCGAGGGAAAAGTAAAACTTGGTGTCACTGTGGTCAAGACTCCAAAGCCCTGGAATTCCCTCTCTGCCTCGATCTTTCCCTATCCTACCTCTTTGACCCAGCTTTTTGGCCACCTGTCCTATATATAATCTCCTTCTGAGGCTCAGTGTCAAATTTTGTTTGATGCCGCTCCAGTGAGGCAGCTCGGGGTTTATTTTTTTCTCCGTGAAGTGAAAGGTGTGATTTATATGCAAGTTGTTGTAATTGCTATGAGGGGGCGGGGGGGGCGGGTGGGGGTGGATGTTGGGGCAGGAAGAAGCACGGGAAACTCAGGCAGAGATGGAAATCTCCACGAAAAGAGAACACCCCACTGGGAGTGGGGTGTGTGAAGAAAGCGCAAGAAACATTTTTTGCTTTCTTGCGGGTTCAGGGAGGTGGAGGTGCGTGCCCACGGTTGTACAACTGATCCCAGTTTACGTGGCATGCGAGGTACAAAAATATCCCAGCCATCAGAGCCTTTAGCCCAGCGAAGCTGGGACGCAGTGTTTGGCAATTTGACTAATGGTAGCCAAAAAACCCTCCCAACGGGTTGAATTGTTCAGCTGCCTTTCGTCTTGAGTTGTTGGCTTGCAAGCTTTTGTGTCCTGCTTAATTTTAATATCGTCTCCGCACCTTCTTCCCTTCATCCTCTCATTATCCTTTTCTCCTTGTTACACCTGTCATCGTGCAGCACGTTCATTATCACCTTAATTGAATTACTTCAATAGATTTAATCCTCAAAACAACGCAGTCGCTGTACAATCATTTGTATTGATTGGAAATGAGAGACTTATCGTTATAATACTCAAGGTTGCTGCTGGATTCACTCATGTCGACTGCTAGTTTGGTCTTTTGAACACTGTCCTTGAGAATGCCTTTAGAAGGAAATTCTCCTAATGTTTGGAGAAAGGCAGAATACAGTATATGTCAGCATCACTCCCCAAGGGTTTTATTTAGTGCTCTAATAGCTGTTACGAGCCTACATTATATCCAAAGAGTAATTCTCCTTAGGGGTGCATGGCTTGCTTTGTGTCAATATTCTGGTATTTTGAGTCACGTACAGTACATACTTCTGGGAACATTGCAGGAGTCAGGCAGTCTCATAATAGGCCGCATTCATTAATAAGGCTACAGCTTCTGTCCTCCCACTGCCCACTACTGGGATCTCTCCCCTTGCCATGGGGGCATCATACAAACACGTCTAAAGAAGCTTTTTTTTTACTTCTGCTCTAAAGATCACATGCAGAACTTGCAGACATTTCCAAACTCAGCTTTTAAAGGCAACGCTGCATACTCTCACTCTCGATCACAATTACACACATTCACACACTGACAAACTCACACTTTCACACACTTACACTTATACTCACCCTCACTCTCACAATTATATTCACACACTCACGTGAACTCACACTCACTCATATATACACACACACACGCACACACGCAGTCAGATTCTCACACACATTCTCACACTCATCTCTCTCACACACACGCAGTCACATTCACATTCTCACACACACTCCCACACTCATCTCTGTCTCACACACACAGTCACCTTCTCACACACTCACTCACTCACATGCATGCACACACACATGCACAGTCACATTCACATTCTCACACACACTCACAATAATATTCACACACTCACGTGAACACACACACACGTACACACTCACACATAATCATGCAGTCACATTCTCTCACACACAGTCACATTCTCACACTCACTCTCACACTCATCTCTCACACACACAGTCACATTCACATTCTCACACACATACGGGCATTCAAACACAGTCACATTCAGATTCTCACACTCACTCTCACACGCACACACACTCAGACACAGTCACATTCACATTCTCAGACTCACATTCACACACAGTCACATTCACACACACACTCACGCTGTCACATTCTCTCACACTCACTCTCACGCACACAGTCATGTTCACAATCTCTCACACATTCATACACGCATTCAGTCACATTCACATTCTCACACGCACTCTTACAATAACTCACAAAGATTCACAATCACACATTCATGCTGACGCACGCTCTCTCACACACATGCATATTCACTCGCGCACACACACACACACTCCACAAACACACAGACACATGCACATTCACACACACAGACACACTCATTCACACACACATTCACTCACACTCATTTACAAACACTCAAATACATAGACACACACTCACTCACTCACTCACACACACTCTCACACACACTCATGTGCACACACACACTCACTCTCACATACACAGACACACGCACACTCACTCACGCACAGACACACTCACTCACACACACATTCACTCACACTCATTTACAAACACTCACATACATAGACACACACTCACTCACTCACACACACTCTCACACACACTCATGTGCACACACACACTCACTCTCACATACACAGACACACGCACACTCACTCACGCACAGACACACTCACTCACACACACATTCACTCACACTCATTTCCAAATACTCACACACATAGATACACGTGCACTCACACTCACTCGCTCAAACACTCTCACACACGCTCACGTGCTCACACACTCACTCTCACATACACAGACACACACTCACTCACACATGCACACTCACTCATTCATTCACACTCAGACACACTCGCTCACACTGATTCACTCACACTCATTTAGGCACTTTCACATACACAGACACATTCACTCACTCTTTCACACACACTCTCACATACACAGACACACTCACTCACTCTTTCACACACACTCACATACACAGGTACTCACACACTCATTCACACACACCCTCACATACACAGACACACACACAAACATTCACTCATTCACTCACTCACACTGATTCACACACTCTCACATATGCAGACACACACACTCACTCACACACTCATACTCACATACAGACACTCACACACACACACTCGCTTACTTACTCACACTCACACACAATCGTTCGCTCATACTCTCACATACACAGACACTCGCACTCATTCCCCCACGCTCTCATACACAGCCACTCACACAGTCACTCACACACACACTCACTCGTCCACACTACACACACTCTCATGCACACACTCTCACACACACCGTCACTCACACACATAGACGCACCCACACACTCTGACTTACACTAACTCACACTCACACATGCATGCTCAACTCCAATCACCCACACTCAGGACTGCCTTTAAGGGGTCTGAATGCTCCAGGCAGGGCCAAAGGCTTTTATTATCTCTCCTACCAGAGAAACTAAATGTGTTACTGGAGAAGAAGCGGTGAGGATTAAAAGGTTGAGAGCTAATGGTGCGGTACGATACGTAACTGTATCCAGATGCAGTGGAGTGAACAGGAGAAGGAACAAGAACAAAATTTACATGGAGAAACTCAGCAGGTCTGACAGCATCTCTGGAGAGAAAGACAGAGTTTACGTTTCGAGTCCGTGTGACTCTTCTTCAGAACTATATTTTTCAGAACTATATATTTTGCTTTTATTAAAGGAGAAGGAACAAGACAGAGAAAAAAACCCAATTGCTCCATCTTACAGCTGGTCATTCTGTCAAAATTGTAATGCGATTGGGACACCTAGTCATGTAACGTAGAAACTCAGTTTATAGTCACTGACGCTCTCCATTTAATCTTAACTTTCATTCTGCGGATATTGAAGTAAAATAAAGATACCCACCGTTTTCATTTGGAGTACAGGGGTGGTATGTTAGCTGGACTGTAACTAGTGTAGTGTGGCCAGCGGTGAGGGTGCTTCAGTGAAGTTCTATGCAGCAATGAGCATGGGTCATTACTCATCCATCTGCTTCCATGAAGTATATTTATTCCCATATAACAGGCGCCTTCATTTAGAAAACTGCGATGGACTAATCAGTACAGCTGGGATTGAAAAAGAGCTGTTAGAGTTTCCAACATAACTGGCTTAGAACCAAGGCAGTTTAAAGTTACTGTTCCTCTCAGTTGATGCAACTGGTTTCCCACCCACACTGGGGGAACTGGGGCCAACACTTCTTGCCCTTGTTTCAGCTGGTCGAGACCACTGTTACTGCCCCCCCGCCACCCCAAGTTTCTATTCCTATCTACCCTGGCATAGCTGGGCAATCACTTTCTGTTCTCGTTCCCTCACTGCTGCCACTGTTTTTCCACACCCTTGACCCCCTCCTATTTCTCATCTACATGCTCCCCCCTCGGTGACATCATCCAAAGGCACAGTGTTCGTTTTCCCATGAACCCAGCCCTGTCTCACCACCACCCCTCGCGACTCCCCCACTTTGCTAAAGTATCAGACCGCCCATCCGACACCCAGTACTGGATGAGCAGAAATTTCCTACAGTTAAGCATTGGGAATGCTGAAGCCATTGTTTTCAACCCAATATTGTTTGGTAAGGGGATCAAAGGTTACGGGGAGAAGGCGGGACAATGGGGTTGAGAAACTTATCAGTCATGATTGAATGGCGGAGCAGACTCGATGGGCCGAATGGCCTAATTTCTGCCCCTATGGTCTTATGGTCTTATAAATACAAGCTCTATTCCTTAGCTACTGACTCCGTCCCTCTTGCAGATCACTGTCTGAGGCTGAACCAGACTGTGTGCAGCTTAGATACCATATCTGACCCACAGCTGAACTGCTTACTCCATATCCTTTCCTTCAATAAGGCACAAAATCTTAGTCCCTTAAGTTTCCAACTTCACATCCCCACCATCACTGAGACCTCCTAGTTCCACCTCTGTAACCTCACCCGGCTTTGCCCCATCTCACCTCACCTGCTGCTGAAACCCTCACTAATACGTCTGTTACCCCCCCCCCCCCCACCCCACCCAAAGACTGGACTGTTCCAGGACTCCCCTGACTGGTCTCCCACCTCCCGCCCTCTGTAAGCTTGAAACCCTGTCGTCCGTGACCTAACTCGCACCGATTCCCTCTCGCCCATCGCCCTTGTGCCCGCAGAGCTACCTACGCTGCTTCCCGATCCGGCAGCGACTCGATTTTTGAAATCCTCGTCTGTGTCTTCAAATCCTTCCCTGCGCTCGCCCCCCTTGCTATTTTTGTCAGCTTGCCACCCGCCCCTCAGGCAACTCTTACAGAAGGATCACAGGCTTATCTCTGAGCCTTAGTGAAAAGCTGTTCCCAAAGAAATTCTCTATTCTCTCTCACCGATTTAATCTACCAGCCAGTTTCTGATTCTCAAGAATGGAGTTTGGCGGAGTTATTGACGTTGGCTGTCAATCAGACAGGAAATGCTGCCTCTGTAATTGGCTACCTTGGTTGATAGCTATTTGCCTAACCCCCCCCACCTAGCCCGCAATCATTCTTCATCGTTTTGGCTTTCCTATTCTGTTCTATGGCGAAATTTTTGGTGACACCGTCCCTGTTTAGCTCATCGATGGATTGTATGTAAACACGCAGTTATAGATTGGAGAAGCACGGACCCGTTTCCCTTGGCAAGGAGAAGGTTGAGAGGAGATTTGATTGAGGTGTTCAAAATCAGGAGGGGTCTGGGCAGAGTAGGTAGGGAGAAACTGTTCCCATTGGTGGAAGGATCGTGAACCAGAGGGCACAGGTTTAACATAATTGGCAAAAGAAGCAATAGCGACATGAGGAGAAACTTTTTCATGCAGCGAGCGGTTATCAGCTGCCTGAGCGCGTAGGGGAGGCAGGTTCAACTGAGGCATTCAAGGGGGAATTAGATTGATACCTGAAAAGCAAATATATGCAGGGTTACCGGGAGAAGGCAGGGAGCCTCTAGGTAGCAGTGATCATGATTAAATTTCGCATTTGCTTTGAGGGTGAGAAGAGTAGATCTAAGACTAGTGTTTAAACTTAAATAAAGGCAATTACAAGAGTATGAAGATAGAGCTGGCTAAAATTTACTGGGAAATTAAGTTAAAGGTTATGACAGTAGAGATGCAGTGTCAGACACCTAAGGAGCTATTTGATAACCCTCAGCAAAGACACATTACACTGAGAAGTAAAGGCTCTTTGAGAGGCATGCATCATCCATGGTTAACTAAGAAAGATAAGGGTAGTATCAAATCAAAGAAAAAGTAGGAATTCTGTGAAGATTAGTGGTAAGTCAGATGATTGGACAGAATTTAAAAAACTGGCAAAGAATGACTAAAGAAAAAAAGGAGGGAGAAATTAGAGTATGGGAGAAAGCTAGCTAGAAATATGAAAACAAGTGTCAGAGTTTCTGCAAGCATTTAAATAGAAAAAGAGTAACTAAAGTAAGCATTGTTCCTCTCGAGAGTGTGTCTGCAGAATTAATAATGGAAAATAAGGAAATGCCGGAAATGTTGAACAGATATTTTGTGTCTGACTTCACTGCAGAAGACACAAATAACATCCCAGAAATAATTGTCAATCAAAAGGTGAAAGGCAAGGGAGGAACTTAAAGCAATTACAATCACCAGGCAAAGAGTACTGAGAAAACTATCAGAATGAAAGGCTGACAGATCTCCAGGACCTGATGGCCTGCCTCCTAGGGTCTTAAAAGAAGTGGCTGCTGAGGTAGTAGATGCATTGGTTGTAATTTTCCAAAATTCCTTAGAATTGGGAAAGATCCCATCAGATTGGAAAGTGGCGAATGTAACTCCTCTCTTCAAGGAAGGAAGGAGAGAGGAAGCAGGTAACCACTGAGCAGTTAGCCTAACATCTGTCATAGGGGAAAAAAATGCTAGAATCTATTATTAAGGAGGTTAACAGGACACTTAGAAAATCTTAATGCAACCAGGCAGAGTCAACATGGTTTTGTGAAAGGGAAATTGTGTTTGACTAATTTATTGGAGTTCTTTGAGGAAGTAACAAGCAAGGTGGATAAAGAGGAACCTGTAAATACTTGAAAAGGAAAATATTTGTAAAGCTGTGGGGAAAGGGAAGGGATCAGAGACTGCTTTGAATGGCTGTTTCAAGAAAAGCTGGCTCAGGCTCACCAGGCCATTCGGCCTTGTTCTGTGCTGCCCCATTCTATGATTCGACAGGCATCTGAATCAGCAGGTTCTTTAAGGGATTGCATTTTTAAAGATATGGAGCCCTTAGAGCCTGCCCCCTCACTTGATAAGATTTCCCTTTTCAAGTATTTATCCAATTCCCCTTTTGAAAGTTCCCGTTGAATCCGCTTCCACCGCCCTTCCAAGCAGCGCCTTCCAGATCGCAACAACTCGCTGTGTGAGATCACTGTTGTCTCAGGTGGCCTTGGACGCCATTCTCGCCAACATGGTGGTGTCTGCAACCCAACTGTGGATTGAAACTGGTTGTCATTGCACATTCCCTTTTATGCCTCAAAAGCAGGAGCAGTGAGGGCTTAAGACCCTCTTTAAGCCACACTCAACCCCCACTGAACCCCGTTTGTAAGAATGTACAGTGCTGGTATTTGTACTTCACACAGTTCCCCCTCCCACCTGCTGCCATCTCACCCCATCGCCATAGACTTCTATTCCTTCCTGCCTCATGTATTTATCTAGCTTCCCCTTCAAGGCAGCCTTGCTATTCACCACAGCCGCTCCACGTGATTGAGCTCCATGAGTCCCACATTCTCACCACTCTCTGGGAAAAGCAGCTCCTTCCAAATCCCTGACTGGATTTACTGGTGACCAACTCAGCACAGGGCGGGGGAGAGTAATCCTGGGATCTTCGTACTGCTCGCAATCAGCCACTTGCTGCCGAAGCCTCTCCAGCCATTTGAACAAAGTTGTTTTTTTAAAAGGGTAATGTCACTTGTTGCGTCAATAAAGTGAGCTGAGTTCCCCCCCCTCAACCCCCCGCCTGGTCCGATGTCCAGGAGGAGAGCAATAAGTGATGTAGACTATCCCAGGGAACTACAAGCTGCTACTTGTAGTAACACTAAGTGGCAACTCTCTCACTTCTACCCGGACGCACCACGCCTCTCACCAATGACGAGAAAGGCAAAGTCACTTTCTACTAAAGCCCAGGTTTCTAGCCAGGCACAGGTATGGTGTGTCCCTGACTGGCTGCCGTTTGGGAAGCAGATTTAAATAAGATATTTATTTGTTTACTTTCTGTGGAGCTGATGGCATAGTGGCGATGCGTCTGGCTGAGTAATGCCTAGGCTAGTCCTCTGGGGGCATGGGTTCAAATCCTGCCCCTGGTGGAATTTAAATTCAGTTGGTAAATCTGGAATGTCGTGCTCGTCTCAGCAGTGGTGACTATGAAGCTATCATTGATTGTCATAAAAACCCAACACTAATGCCCTTTAGGGAAGGAAATCTGTCATCCTCACCTGGTCTGGCCCTACATGTGACTCCAGACCCACAGCGATGTGGCTGACTCGTAACTGGTCTCTGAAATAGCCCAGCAAGCCACTCAGTTCAAGGCCTTGCCAGTGATGCCCACATCCCATGAAAGAATAAATTTTTTTAAAAAATTACTGTGCAGGCAACATTACACTTAAAAAAAAAGATTTAAGGTGATTAGCAAAAGAACCGTAAGCGACATGAGGAAAAACTATGTTTTATGCAAGGCGTTGTTGTGATTTGGAATAAGGGTTGTGGGGGCTGGAGGAGATCACCAGAGACTTGAGCACAGAATCCAGGCTAACAGTCCCAGTGCCAGTACTGAAGATGTGCTGCCTCTTTCAGGTGAGACGTTAAACCTTCTGCTCCTCAGATGGGTGGAAAGGATCCCACGGTCATTATTCCACTATCAGTGGAATCTGACAGGCTGGCATAAGCAGGTTCAGTCACGCCTTTCAAAAGGGGATTGGATAAATGCTTGAAGGACAGAAAGATTGCAGGACTAACTGGATTGTTCTTCGACAGTGCTGGCACAGACTCGATGGGCCGAATGATCTCCTCCTGTGCAGGGTGATTCTATGGTGCATTACCTAGTGACACCCTTAGGGGAGCAGATTTCAATAAGATGCTCCCCTTTGTCATCTTACTCAGAAATTGGTGAGAATGAGAACCCAGAGAGCCATTCAGCCTCTGAAGCCTGCTGAACCATTAAGCGAGATCATGTCGGTTCCATATTCTAACTCAATCTGCCTGCCTGGGCCCCATTTCCTTTCATAACCCTGTCTAACAAAAATTAATCCACCTCAGATTTAAAATGAGTAAATAACCCCCAGCATCGGCTGCTTTCTGTGGGAGAGAGTTCCACACTTGCATGAAGGAGCATTTCCTAACCTCCCTCCTGAAAGGCTTGGCTCTGCTTCTAAGGTTATGTCACCTTGTCCTGGAATCCCTCAGCAGCAGATACAGTTTCTCTCCATCGACCCCCCCAAAACAATCCTGAAATTCTCAATCAAATCCCCCCCCGCCCCCACCTTAACCTCCTATACTCAGGAAGCTGGTGATATATGGGGAGATAGTGGCTTTGTGGTAATGTAACCGGGCTAGTAACCTACAGGTCCAGGCTAATGTTCTACGGTCATAGACTGAAATCCCACCACGGTAGTTGGCGGAATTTAAATTCTATTAACTAAATCTAAACTTCTTCATCACTGACCTTCCCTCCATCTTAAGATCAGAAGTGGCAGCAAGACCTGGACAATATCCAGGCTTGAGCTGACAAGTAATATTCGTACCACACAAGTGCCAGGCAATGACCATCTCCAACAAGAGAGAATCTAAGCATCACCCCTTGACATTCAATGGCATTACCATCACTGAATCCCCCATTATCAACATCCTGGGGGTTACCATTGACCAGAAACTGAACTGGATTAGGCTTATAAATACTGTGGCTACAAGAGCAGATCAGAGGCTAGGAATCCTGCAAAGAGTAACTCACCTCCTGACCCCCTAAAGCCTGTCCACCATCTACAAGACACAAGTCAGGAGTGTGATGGAATACTCCCCACTTGCCTGGATGAGTGCAGCTCCCACAACACTCAAGAAGCTTGACACCATCCAGGACAAAGCAGCCCTCTTGACTGGCACCACATCCACAAACATTCACTCCCTCCACCACCGATGAACAGTAGCTGCAGTGTGTACCATCTACAAGATGCACTGCTGGAATTCACCAATCCTCCTTAGGCATCACCTTCCAAACACATGACCTCCACCATCTAGAAGGACAAGGGCAGCAGATAGATGGGAACACCACCACCTGGAAGTTCTCCTCCAAGTCACTCACCATCCTGACTTGGAAATATATCACCGTTCCTTCACTGTCGCTGGGTCAAAATCCTGGAACTCCCTCCCTAACAGCACTGTGGGTGTACCTACACCACATGGACTGCAGGTTCAAGAAGGCAGCTCACCACCATCTTCTCGAGGGCAATCATGATGGGCAATAAATGCTGGCCCAGCCAGTGACGCCCACATCCCGTGAATGAATTTTAAAAAAACCTGGACTATAAAGCTAGGCTCAGTAATGGTGACCATGAAACTATCATCGATTGTTGTGAAAACCCATCTGGTTTACTCATGTCCTTTAGGGATGGAAATCTACCGTCCTTACCTGGTCTGGCCTACATGTGACCCCAGCCCCACAACAATGGTGATTGACTCTTAACTGCCCTCTGAAAGGGCCTAGAAAGTCCCCCTGTTGCAGGCAGCTCAGCACCACTTTCTTAGGGGTAATTAGGGATGGGCAACGAATGCTAGCCCTGCCAGCGATGTCCACATCCTGTAAAAGAATGAGGAAAGAAAGAATGTAAGCCTACTTGATGTAATTGCTCCTCATGATCTAGCTCTTTGAAACCCTGGTTAACATTCTGGGAAATCTACACAGAATAATATGTCCTTTCTGAATATAGTGTTCAGATGTGGCCTAACCTGGAATGGGGTGGTTAAAGTGAATAGCATAGATACATTTAAGGGAATGCTAGATGAACACATGAGGGAGGAAGGGTATGCTGATAGGATGTGATGAAGAGAGAGTGGGTGAAGGCCCGTGTAGAGCATAAACACAAGCATGGACTAGTTGGGCCAAATGGCCTGTTTCTGTGCTGTAAAATTCTATGTAATACAGTCATACTGACCATTATTAGCAAATATAATTATATATAAACCAAAAAGACAGGAATGTGGGTTTGAGGTTACATTCACATCAGCCATGATCTTATTGGATGGTGGAGCAGACTCAAGGGGCCGAGTGGCCTAATCCTGCTCCTAATTCATATGTTCGTATAATGACAATTTGAAGTGGCTTTGGTATCTTTATTTTATTTTGGGTGTGAGCATCATAGGCTAAGCCAGCATTTATTGCCCATTCCTAATTGCTCTTGAGAAGGTGGCGGTGAGCTGCCTTCTTGAGCCGCTGCAGTCCATGTGGTGTAGGTGCACCCACAGTGCTGTTAGAGAGGGAGTTTAAGGATTTTGACCCAGCGACAGTGAAGGAACGGTGATATATTTCCAAATCAGGACGGTGAGTGACTTGAACTGGATCTTCCAGGTGGTGGTGTTCCCATCTATCTGCTGCCCCTTGTCCTTCTAGATGGTAGAGGCCGTGGGTTTGGAAGATGCTGTCGAAGGAGCCTTGGTGAGGTCCTGCAGTGCACCTTGTAGAAGGTACACACTGCTGCCATTATGCGTCGGTAGTGGAGGGAGTGAATGTTTGTGGATGTGGTGCCAATCAAGCGGGCTGCTTTGTCCTGGATGGTGTCTTGAGTGTTGTAGAAGCTGCACTCAACCAGCCAAGTGGAGAGCATTTCATCACATTCCTGACTTGTGCCTTGTAGATGGTGGACAGGCTTTGGAGAGTCCGGAGGTGAGTTACTCGTCGCAGGATTCCTAGCCTCGGACCTGCTCTTGTAGCCACAGTATTTATATGGCAAGTCCAGTTCAGTTTCTGGTCAATGGTAACCCCCAGGATGTTGATGGTGGGAGTTTCAGTGAGGGTAATATCATTGAACATCAAGGGGTGATGGTTGGATTCTCTCTTGTTGGAGATGGTCATTGCCTGACACCCGTGTGGTGCGAATATTACTTGCCACTTGGCAGCCCAAGCCTGGATATTGTCCAGGTCTTGCTGCATTTGGACATGGACTGCTTCAGTATCTAAGGAGTTGCAAAAGGTGCTGAACATCGTGCAATCATCAGTGAACATCCCCACTTCTGACCTTATGATGGAAGGAAGGTCGTTGATGAAGCAGCCTAAGATGGTTGGGCTGAGGACACTACCCTGAGGAACTCCTGCAGTGATGTCCTGGAACTGAGATGACAGACCTCCTTTAACCACAGCCATCTTCCTTCGTGCTAGGTGTGACTCCAACCAGCAGAGAGTTTTCCCCCTGATTCCCATTGACTCCAGTTTATCTAGGGCTCCTTGATGCCACACTCGGTCAAATGCTGTCTTGATGTGAAGGGCAGTCACTCTCACCTCACCTCAGAAGTTCAGCTCTTTTGTCCATGTTTGAACCAAGGCTGTAATGAGGTCAGGAGCTGAGTGGCCCTGGCGGAACCCAAACTGAGGACATCGGGACATCTCAAAACACCTACAGCCAATGAACTACTTCTATGAAGTGTGATGATTGATGTAATGCATGTGGTTTGGACGCTGTTTAACTCTCTATTTTTCCCTTTCTGTTTCTTAACAGAATGTTAAACCTGTATTAACTTTGTTAAGGACAGGAGGGGGTTTAATTTAAACAGTGCTATTTGCTCCTCTGACCACCTGTTCATAAACAGAAAGGTGTTTTGAATTGTTTTCCTCTTTACAAGCATTTCCCAACTCTTTGCTTTTTGTGGGATCCAATTTTCTATTAATATCCCCACAGCAAACTTGAGATAGGGCAGACTCAAAGGGTTAGTTTATTTGCGCACACTCAAAACGTGAATGGAAGGTCACAACATCACCTCCATACTCAGACAGTAAAGAGAGGGATAGAGAAAAGAAGGGTTTACAGTACCGAGACCACAGAGAAAATAAATATTGGTTCACATGGGTTCCAGAGCCCAGAATCAAAGTCCAGTGAGGTATTTTTTCATGAAGGTTGGTGGGTTGAAAACTGATGCTGGATAATTCACTTTTCCAGTCGTGTTGACTTGACACGATAAGCTAGGCTTGCAGAGTTTAATCAATCGTGTAGGTGATGGTACAGAACTTCCAGAAGAAGCAGTGTGGATGGGGCCAGGTATCCAATTTGGGCTGAGCTCCTTGTCTATGAGACTGCTAGTTAGATGGTAAACAGCAGTTTGAGCTATGCAAGGCAATATTACATGTTCCACAAGCCAGAGGCCCATGTCAAATGAGTCCCACCTTTCTGCTATCATTGACAAATTATGTATATCAATCATCTGGATTCTAAAGACTATTAAATGTCTCAGCCATTAGGAATTGAAAGGAAGGTTGCGGCGTCCTTTGCCTTAGCAGGCAATCCGTCTCCTGTTGACCAGCCTGGGTTATTAAATGCAGATGGCCTTTGTATAGCTCTCTTTGAATTTGGGCTGTGCGGTCCACACATTCATGGTTCCTCAGAGATAATGGAGTGAGAGTTTTCCTGAAACTGCCAGGTAGCTTCTTTTGTTCAGGCGGGGGGGGGGGGGGGTCACAGACAGACATAGGTTCAGCCATTTTAAAGGTCTTTTTCATTTTAAAAATTTTAGAAATAGCAATGAGCATATCCATAGTTATTTTATTAAAAGATATAGTGGAAGGTCTTAGTCCCTCACGGCTTCGAATAATTTGCTTCTGAGTTGGAACTTTATTGTTTGCGTGAATAGTTTCTCCGTCTGCTGTCAGCCTAACTAATTAAAATGTTCACAAACGAGATAAACTCAGCTAAACTGTCATTAAATAGATATTAGCCCTGATTTCATTTTAGCATTTCATTCATAGTGAAGTAAGTTTGGCGGATCAGCACTGATTGTATCCAAGTTCAGGTAGAATCATACAGTACCGAAGGAGGTCATCATGCTGGTGCTGCCTCTTTGAAAGAGCGATCCCATTGGTCCTGCTTCCCACCCCCAATCTTTCAATCGTCTGTTACCATGGCAATTGATTTTTCATTGACAGCACCTGCCAAACCCTCGCGCTCTGTCACCCAGAAGGACAAGGGCAGCAGACAGACGGGGACACCACCACCTGGAAGTTCCCTCTCCTAGCCACACACCATCCTGACTTGGAACTATATCATCGTTCCTTCACTGTCGCTGGGTCAAAATCCTGGAACTCCCCTCCCCATCAGTGCTGTGGGTGTACCTACACCACAGGGACTGCAGCGATTCAAGACGATGGCTCACCACCACCTTCTCAGGGGGCAGTTAGGGATGGGCAACAACGACACCCAAATCCCATGAATATCTTCGCTTAGGTAGAAACTCAGTAACAGAGGGAGAGAACATTCCAGTGCCAGTACCGAGAGACTGCTGCACTGTTGGAGGTGCCATCTTTTTGATGAGACATTGAATCGAGGCCCTGCCTGCTTTCTCAGGTATACATAATATGGTCACTTTTTAGAAGAAGAGGAAGGAGTTGAGCCCAGTGACCTATCCAATACTTATCCCTCAACTAGAACTAAATCTTACCTGGTCATTTGTTTCATTGTTATCTATGGGAGCTTGCTGTGCACAAATTGGCTGCTGCATTTCTTACATTACAATGTCAACAAGCTTCATCTATATTGCAACTTTAACATAGTAGATAGTCCCTTGCACCTCACCACAGTATAATGGACGATGTTGACACTGAGCCACATAAAGGGGACATCAGGACAGGTGAAGAAGAGCTTGGTCAAAGAGGTGCATCTTAAGGAGCATCTTAAAGGAGGAAAGACTGGTGGAGAGGTGGAGTGATTTAGGGAGGGAATTCCAGAGCTCAGGGGCCCAGACAGCTGAAGGTGCGGCCGGCAATGGTGGAGCCACTCATGAGGTCAGAAATAGGGGAGCACAGCAATGTCTATGGGTTGTGGGGCTGGAGGAGATCACCAGATACTTGAGAACAAAACCCAGGCTAACACTCCCAGTGCCAGCACTGGAAGGTATGGCGTGTTTTTCAGATGAGGCGTTAAATCTTCTGTCCCCTCAGGTGGACAGGAGGGACCCCCACGGTCACTAATTCAAAAAAGAGCAGAGTGTCCAGGTCAGTATCTGTCCTTCAACCAACACCACTGAAAGGGAACAGATTAGTTGGCCACTATCACATTGCTGCTTGTGGGATCTTGCTGTGCATCGTTTGCTTACAGAGTTTCCAACATTGCAACAGTGACCGCACTTCAGAAAAAGTACTTCATTGGCTGTCATGCACTTTGGGAGCCCTGAGGTCGTGAAAAGCGCTAGATAAATGCAAGTCCTCTCTGTTCCTTTTATTCCCAGCCTGAGCCAGTGCTCATTAGAAGCAAGGGGAGAGAAGCAAACCTGTCAGGAGTAAAGTAATTCTCATGTGATAATGAGTTGAACGTTTCCTTCCTTCTGGCTGAAACTCTTGCTGTTTTGTAAATTGGGTCCAGTGGGGTCCCGGAGTTCATAACTCTTGGCACGTGCATATCCAACAGTCCCCGGCAACCCAGCCTCTTTCAGGTTCCTCCCACTCGAAGCGCTATCAGGAGCCTGGTAACTTTACAGAGAGGCTGCTTGCTCAGAGACACCGGTGCCTCAGGCACCTGTCCACAGTAAGGTCTGACCAAGCCCATCATAAAACCAGTTTACCGTAAAACTAACTCTCCACTGGAACAGTTCCTTGTAACTTTGGAGAAGCATTTCTTTTCTTACATTTACATTCACTTACGGAATGTGGGCGTCACTGGGCCCAGCATTTATTGCCCATCCCTAATTACCCCTTGAGAAGGTGGTGGTGAGCTGTTGCCTTCTTGAGCCGCTGCAGTCCATGTGGTGTAGGTGCACCTACAGTGCTGTTAGGGAGGGAGTTCCAGGATTTTGACCCAGCGACAGTGAAGGAACGGCCAATAGATTTCTAAGTCAGAATGGTGTGTGGCTTGGAGCAGAATTTGGAAATGGTAGAGGTCATGGGTTTAGGAGGTGCTGTGGAAGAGGCCTTGGCAAGTTGCTTCAGTGCACAAGAGAGACAAAGACGTGGAGATAAATCTAGGGCTTGCTACGATTCTCAAAAGGTTTGTCACTATGGCTGGGCTTATAGAGGTTAAAGTGATTTGCTAACTATTGTGTTGAATTTAACAATTTATGGCTATATTTTGAGATATTTTACGTATTTAAATAATGAATTTGTTGCATGATTTAAACGCATGCAGGGGCACTTACCCAAATACCTGGCCAGATAAACTCTGGGGTCAGAAAGTTTAAACGCTTTAAAAAAAAAGGTTAACTGTTGTATTGATATGCAGTTGTCACGATCAAAAAAAAGCCTGCGTTTATATAGCACCTTTCATGACCACCTGATATCTCAAAGCATTCGTCCACCCAAGAAGTACTTTTGAGGTGTAGTCACTGTTGGAATGTAATGTAGGAAACACGACAGCCAATTTGCACACGGCAAGCTCCTACGAACAGTAACGTGATAATGATCAGATAATCTGTTTTTTAGTAATGTTGATTCAGGGATAAATATTGATTAAGACACTGGAGGAACTTCCCGACTTTTCTTCGAAAAAGTGGCCACGGGACCTTTGATGACCACCTGAGAGGGCAGGCTGGGCCTCGGTTTAACGTCTTGGCCAAAAGATGGCACCTACAACAGTGCAGCACTCCCTCAGTACTACATGGAGCGCCATTACATAGGGCTTTGGTGAGGCCGCACCTGGAGTACTGTGTACAGTTTGGTCTCCTAACCTAAGGAAGGGTACACTTAATTTGGTGCAATGAAGGTTCACTACATTGATTCCCAGGATGAGAGAGCTGCTCTACGAGGAGAGATTGAAAGGGTCGATGTTCTCTGGAGGCACACCTCGAAAATCTCAGTCCAAACGTGGATGAATGTAATTAATAAAACTCTAGTTAATGAATCCAACAAGATTGAGGCTAGATACAGCTGTGGACCCATTCCCCAGCAAAAGCCAAGCAGATTGGGGAGTGGAGAAATGTCTTTGAAAAAGATGTAAAATGCTGCAGCCACATAATCTAGCACAAAGAGATACCGGTAACAATTGGTGCTCCTTCATGAGCAGGTGCTAAACAACCAATCATTGTTATTGCCAAAATAAGTGTGTGTTCGGCGAAAGTGTAGTTCAGCAGGTCTCACCTCAACATATAATTTTCTTCTTCTCTTTACAGAACCATACAATGACACAACACAGCAGTTAATGATATGATACGGTGCCAGACAGCTTGCTTTGGGAAGGCTACAGAACTCGAAGTATATGACCTCCTCACTCTTTGCACGAGAATGTTTTCAAAGATGGACATTTTGGAGAGATTAAAAAAAAAAGCATTGTATTATAATATAAAAAACACAAAACTTGCATTGGTCAAAATATTGATTTCTTTTCATGTTGTTTGACCTTTTAAGCCAACATACAGAGTTTCTGTGTATACTATATATTTATAGTATATAAAAAGTGTTACACGTGTTATGTTACTGATCCCTTCTACCAGTCCAAAGCTGGTTTTCCCTCCCTTTCCCCACCCCACCTCACCCCACCCTTCAACAAACATGGACTGTATTTGTGGGAATTGCCATAATACTGATAGCATTACCATTCATGTGATAGATGTAATGTATAGCAATCATCAGCCGTTCGTTCTAGAAAGCATTGGAAAGCTTCTTGCCTTTAAACTTTCTTTAACAAAATTTCTGTACAATCAACTTTCCAGTCAATTAAACCCTGCTTATCCATAACTGTTATTAGTGTTTATTCTGCTGTCTGAACCTGGATTTTGCTGGAATTACTGTGTTTATATTAAGAAATAAACCCATGTATCAATGAGTGCTTTTTGTTTTTCTATGGTTATCTTCTACACGGTAAAAGGCGACTTTGGGATCCAATGAGGCACATTTCTCCCCCTTGACCTTTGACCCTGCTACATCCTTCCCCTCCGATCCCACCCCACCCCCACCATCAGGTGTCGTGGACTGCATGACCCTTAACCAATCCCGTATGGGTGGCGGTTTATACAAATGTAAGAGATTAACGTACAGGCTGCAGTTTAAAGCTTTTTTTTTTAACCAAGCGCTGTAGGTATGAAGGAGCGGTGTGTACGCCATGAGTAGCAAGTTTCCATTGTTTGAGGTGAAGCGATGAGTGCCCACTGTCTATTGGAGTGAATAAAATACGAGCAGATTGATGATATTGTGCATTAGGTACTTGGATTTCCAAAATTGACATGGTACAGTAAATCTTGTAGTGTCTGGGTTTGTCCTTTAAATAAACAAGATTTCAAACATCGTAGCTTGCATCCTTGTCTTATTTAGCAATAAAGGACCAGCTTCTGTTTCGAGAGCACCTTTAAGGCGTTTCACAGGAGCGATTATCGAACCAAATTTGACACTGAGTCACTTAAGTGGATAAGGCAACCCAGAAGCTTGGTCAGAGAGAGGCAGGTTTTTAAGGAGCGTTTTGAAGGAGGAGAGCGAGGCAGAGAGATTTCTCTCTGAGGGTATCCCAGAGCTTAGGGGCCAGGTAACTGCCGATGGAGGAGCGATCAAAATGGGGTGCACACGAGGCCAGAATTGGAGAAGAGAAAGAAGAGCGAAAGCTCTGACCATCGTTTTCCAATCCTCTCTGGGCGCAAAGGGTCAGTGGTGGTGTACTGATGATGTCACTGGGCTCGTAGTCCGGAGGCCTGGTTAATGCTCTGGGGACATGAGTTCAAATCCCATCATGGCAGCTGCTGAAATTCAAATTCAATCAATAAAATTGAAAGCCAGTCTCAGTAATGGTGACTATTGATCTATCAACAATTGTTGTAAAAACCCGTCTGGTTCACTAATAACTGTTAAGGAAGGAAATCTGCTGTCCTTACCTGGTATGGCCTACTTGTGACTCCAGACTCACAGCAACGTGGCTGACTCTTAGCTGCCCTCTGAAATTGCCGAGCAAGCCACTCAGTTTGAGGGCAATTAGGGATGGGCAACAAATCCTGGCCTTGCCAGTGATGCCCATCATCCCATGAAAGAATAAAGACCGGGATTGGAGGGTGGAAAACATGAGAAAGGGTTAGGACAGGTAATTACAGGCCAGCCAGTCAGCCTCACCTCGGTGATGGGCAAATTGTTGACAAAAGTCCTGAGAGACAGGATAACTCATCACGTGGAGAGACACGGATTAATCAAGGACAGTCAGCATGGATTGATTGAACTTTCTGAGGAAGTAACAAGGAGGGTCAATGAGGGTAGCACGTCTGACATCGGCAACCTGGATTTGACAAGGCCCCACATGGTAGACTGGTCAGAAAAGTAAGAGTCCTTGGGATCCGAGGAGTAGTGGCAAATTGGAAGCAGAGAATGATTCTGCGACTGGAAGACTTTTTCCACTAGGATTCTGCAGGGATCAGTACTGGCTCACTTGCTGTCAATGATCTAGACTTACATTAGGGGCAAGATTCCAGAATCACAGAAGGAGGCCATTTGGCCCATCGCATCTGCACCGGCTCTCCAAATGAGCACTTTGACCCAGTGCCATTGCCCTGTCTTTTCCCTGTACCCCTGCACATTGTTTTTATTCAAATAATCATCTAATGCCCTTTTGAATGCCTCGATTGAACCTGCCTCCACCACACTTCCAGGCAGTTGCATTCCAGACCCGAACCACTCGTGTGTGAAAAACTTTTTTCTCACCTCACATTTGCTTCTTTTGCAGATCAATTTAAACCTGTGCTCTCTCGTTCTTGATCATTTTACGAGTGGGAACAGCTTCTCCCTATCTACTCTGTCCAGCCCCTCATGATTTTGAACATTTCTATCAAATCTCCTCTTAGCCTCCTTCTCTCCAAGGAGAACAGTCCCAGCCTCTCCAATCTATCCTCATAGATAAAGTTTCTCATCCCTGGAACCATTGTTGTAAACCTCTTCTGCACTCTCTCCAATATGTTCACATCCTTCCTGTAGTGTGGCGCCCAGAACTGTACACAATACTCCAGCTGAGGTCTAACCAGTGTCTTATATACATTCAGCAAAGCTCCCTTGCTTTTGTACTCTATGCCCCTATTAATAAAGCCCAGGATACTATATGCTTTCTTAACAGATCTCTCCACCTGTCCTGCCACCTTCAATGATCAATGCACATATACACACAGGTCTTTCTGCTCCTGCACCCCCTCCAAAATTTCACCCCTTTTTTAATATTGTCTGTCCATGTTCTTCCTACCAAAATGCGTCACCTCACACTCCTCTGCATTGAACTTCATCTGCCACCTATCTGCCCACTCCACCAACTTGTCTATGTCCTCTTGAAGTTCCACACCATCCTCCTCGCAGTTCACACGCTCCCAAGCTTCGTATCACTCACAAACTTTGAAACTGTCCCCTGCACACCAAGATCTAGATCATTAATATATATCAGGAAAAGCAAGGGTCCCAATACCGACCCCTGAGGAACTCCACTACAAACCTTCCTCCAGCCAAAGAATATCCATTGACCATTACTCTCTGCTTCCTATTTTTCAGCCAATTTTGTATCCATATTTCCACTGTCCCTTTTAGTCCATGAGCAATAACATTTCTCACAAGTCTGTTGTGTGGCACTGTGTCAAACGCCTTTTGAAACTCCATGTACACCACATCAACAGCATTACCCTCATCGACCTTTTCTGTTACCTCTTCAAAAAAACTCCAGCAAGTTAGTTAAATATGATTTCCCCTTTAGAAATCCATGCTGGCTCTTCCTTATCAACCCATATTTTTCCACGTGACCACTAAATCTATCCCGAATAATTGTTTCTAGAATCTTGCCCACCACTGAAGTTAAACTGGCTGGTCTGTAATTGCTGGGCTTATCCTTACAACCTTTTTTGAACAAGGGCATAAATTTGCAATTCTCCAGCCCTCTGGCACCTCCCTGAGTCTAAGGAAGTCTGAAGGATTATGGCTAGTGCCCCTGCTATTTCAACTCTCACTTCCTTCAATATCCTTGGCTACATCTCATCCGGTCCCAGTGCCTTGTCAATTTTAAGTACTGACAGTTTATTTAACACTTGCTCCTTATCAATTTTGAACCCTGCGAGTGACAGAGTTTCCTCATCTGTCACCTTGGCCTGGGTAGCATCTACCTCCTTGGTAAAGACGGATGCAAAGAATTCATTTAATCCCTCAGCCAATGGTCCTTCATCCATGTTTAATTTCCCTTTAGGTCCCTATTTGGCCCTACTTCTCCTTTTACCACCCTTTTACTATTTATATGCCTGTAGAAGACCTTAGGATTCCCCTTTATGTTGGCTGCCTTTTCTCATAATCCCTCTTCGCTTCTCTAATATGCTTTCTCACCTCCCCTCTGAACCTTCTGTATTCCTCTTGGTTCTCAATTGTATTTTCTACCTGACACCTGTCATTAACATACTTTTTCTTTATCTTAATTTCTATCTCCATTTTCATCCAGGGAGCTCTGGATTGGTTTGCCCTACCTTTCCCTTTCGATGGGATACACCTTGACTGTGCCCGAACCAATTAGTTTTTGAAGGTAGCCCATTGTTCAGCTCCAGTTTTTCCTGCCAATCTTTTGTTCCAGTCTATCCAGCCCAGCTCCATTCTTGCCCCATCAAAGTTGGCTCTCGTCCAATTAATTACTCTTACTGTGGATTGCCTATCGTCCTTTTCTATCATCATCCTAAAATGTACAATACAATGATCAATTTCTCCTAAATGTTCCCCCACTGACACTTGATCTACTTGGCCCACTTTATTTCCAAGAGCCAGATCCAACAGTGCGTCTTGCTGGATTGGACACATACTGCTGTAGAAAATTTTCCTGAACACTACCTAGGAACTTTTGCTCCTCTCCACCCTTTACACTACCACTGTCCCAGTTTACTTTTGGGTAATTAAGGTCACCCATTGCAACCACTCTATAATGCTTGCGTCTCACTGCAATTACCCTACAGATGTGTTCTCTACGCCCACCCCACTAGTTGGTGGCCTATAGACTACATCGAGCAATGGATTGCACCCTTTTTGTTCCTTAGCTCTAGCCAGATTGATTCTGTCCTTGAACCCTCTGGGACATCCTCTTTCTCCAGCACTGCAACGCTCTCCTTAACCAATACAGCCACCCCTCCTCCTCTCCTTACTTTCCTATCTTTTCTGAACACCTTGTACCTGGGAATATTTAATGCCCAGTTCCACCCTTCCTTGAGCCAGGTCTCTGTTATGGCCGCAACATCATATTTCCACATGGCAATCTGCGTCTGTAACTCCCCAGTCTTATTTATGATACTCCGTGCATTCACACACATGCACAGTAACCTTGATTTAGATTTTGTCGCTTTTTCCCTCGCCCCGACTTCACCTATTAACTTACTATTCCCTGTACTAGTGCTATCTGTTTCTCCCTTGTGCACCTTGCTATTCCTCTCTAATATTTCCTCTTGGTTCCCACACCCCTGCCGAGCTAGTTTAAAGTCGTCCCAACAACAATAGCAAAACACCCTGCAAGGAACTCAGCCCCAGCTCTGTTCAGGTGCAACCCATCTGGCTTCTACAGGTACCATCTCCCCCAGAGCCAGTCCCAGTGTCCCAGGGATATAAAGCCCTCCCTCCTGCTCCATCTTTCCAGCCACACATTCATCTGCCTCATTCTCCTATTTGAACCCTTCTCGGAGACCATTACATTTGAGGTCCTGCTTGCTAATTTTCCACCTAGCTCCCTAAATATTGCCTCCCGGACCACTCACCCTTCCTACCTAAGCCATCGGTACCTCTGGCTGTTCACCCTCCTCTCCAGAAGAAGTTTGCAGCTGATATGAAACTTGGCCATGAGTAAAGTGCAACAGGACATCAATGGACTGTTCAGGTGGGCAGAAAGGTGTCAATTGGAATTCAATCCGGAGAAGTGTGAGGCAATGTATTTGGGGAGGGAAAACAGGACAAAGGAATATACCATGACTGTTCGAATTCTGAGCAGTGCAGAGGAACATAGGGAGTGCATGTCCACAGACCCCTGAAGGTTAGCAGGACAGATAAATAAGGTGGTTAAGAAGACATCCAGGATACTTTGCTTGATTAGCTGAGGCCAAGGGTCTAAGAGCTGGGAAGTTATGTCGGAACTGTATAAAATGCCAGTTAGACTGCAGCTGTGTACAGTTCTGGTCACCACATTACAGGGTCACACTAGTGATCACAGTAGAGAGGATACCCGAGGAGATTTACAGAGGATGTTTCCAGAACTGGTGGCAATGAGGAAAGATTGGACAAGGCTGGGGTAGTTCTCTTTGGAGCAGAGGAAGCCAAGGAGAGATTTAATTGAGGTGTACAAAATAATGAGGAGCCTAGAGAGAGTGGATAGGAAGGACCAATTTCTATTAACACACTCAAGGTGCTGTAACCTACAAGGCTACAGGCCAAGAACTGTTAGGTAGGATAGGCTGGGTAGCTCTTCATCAGTTGTCACAGACACAATGGGCTGAATGGCCTCTTCCTGTGCCATAAATATTTCTATGGCTTTGGGAGTTATCAGCTGTGGCTCAGTTGATAGCATCCTGGTATTTAAGTCACATGTTTGTGGGTTTAAGTCCCACTTCAGAGCCTGGAACACAAAAATCAAGGTTGAGAATCTAGTGCAGTACTGAGGGAGTGCTGCACTGTCAGGGGATCAGTACTGGGGAGGTGCTACACTGTTGGAGGGTCAGTATTAAGGAAGTGCTACACTATGTTACGATCCTTGGCCAGACCCTGGGGCATGGTTGGGGGGAAGATCTGGTTAGGGACCAATAATGTTTTGGTTAAAGGTTGAGATTCAAGATACCTGCTTTTGGAATAAAACCACAAGATTCCACAGGCTTTGAACAAACAAAAGCAAACTTTACTATACAAGTTCAGAAAGATAAAACCAATCACAATATCTATCTTCCACTCTAACATTCAGGGTAAGTATTAGGTAAATGTGAATTAACAGACAAACTGTGATTGAACACACAACCCTATAGAGTAAATGACAGATGCAATCAAGACTGGGTCCATGGATTTCTCAAGAACCCACCCAGACATCAGTAAACACCAAGTGAAACAATCTCATTGAAACTCCATCTCACGGGATTCCCAGCTCCACTTTCAAAGATCTCTCCTTGGAATTCTCTCTAAAGGTCACTCCCACTCAAATGGCTTTAACAATGGCCCACCTCTCAGGGTTTCAATCTCACTTCCTCAGATTCCTTCTCCTTGGAGTCCCAGGTAAACCCAAACACTAACTCATAAGCACCCTTTCAGATCCATGGCCACGCCAAGCAGACCACCACTGCTCCAAAAAGATGCTTCTGCTCCAGCGGCCCACAGTATGGAGCCACAGTCGGCTGCTTTCTTGGATCTTCAGGGCTTCTTCTGTTTGATTACCAGGGCATCCCCTGAGTCCTCTTCTCAGCTCTTCAGAGCTAACAGAAACACTTTGCCAGCACGGAGCTTCTTCCCCCTGTTCCTGACTCTCCTGAAACTGACTGATTCAAGAAGAGCTGATCCTTGAACTGATCTGATGACCTATCAAAACACTGCCAGAGGGTCCCACTCTTGTTATTCAGCAGGAACCAACATAATAAGCATTGGAACATCCTATCCGTTAACTGTTATAATGTCTGGAAACTGCTAATAAAGCTCCCAGGGCCACAAAGATCAATGATTTCATGACAACTGTCAGAATGTCAGTGCTGGAGAGCACCACACTGTCAGAGGGTCAGTACTGAGGGACTGCTGCATTGCCGGAGGGTCAGTATTGACAGAGTATTGCACTGCCAGAGAGTCAGTACTGAGGGAGTTCTGTACTGATGGAGGGTCAGCAATTAGAAAGCTCTGCACTGACTGAGGGCCATTACTGAGTGAGTGCTGCATTGTTGGTGGGGCAATATTGAGACAGTGCTGCACTGTTGGAGGGTCAATACTGAATGAGTGCTGCAGTGTTGGAGGTTCAGTACTGAGGGAGTGCTGCAGTGTTGGAGGGTCATTACTGAGGGAGTTCTGTAATTGGAGGGTCAGTGCTAGGGGAGTGCTATACTGTCAGAGGGTCGGTACTGAGGGAGTGCTGCACTGTCAGAGGGTCAGTACTGAGGGAGTGCTGCACTGTCGGAGGGTCAGTACTGACGGGGCAATGCACTGGCAGATGGTCAATACTGAGGGAGTTCTGTAATTGGAGGGTCAGTGCTAGGGGAGTGCTACACTGTCAGAGGATCAGTGCTGAGGGAGGGCTACACTGTCAGAGGGTCGGTACTGAGGGAGTGCTGCACTGTCAGAGGGTCGATAGGGAGGTAGTGCTGCACTGTCGGAGGGTCAGTACTGAGGGAGTGCTCAGCTGTTGGAGGGTCAGTACTGAGGGAGTGCTCAGCTGTTGGAGGGTCAGTACTGAGGGAGTGCTGCACTGTCAGAAGCTTGGTACTGAGGGAGTGCTGCACTGTCAAAGGGTTGGTACTGAGGGAGTGCTCAGCTGTTGGAGGGTCAGTACTGAGTGAGTGCTCAGCTGTTGGAGGGTCAGTACTGAGGGAGTGCTGCACTGTCAGAAGCTTGGTACTGAGGGAGTGCTGCAGTGTCAAAGGGTTGGTACTGAGGGAGTGCTCAGCTGTTGGAGGTTCAGTACTGAGATAGTGCTGCACTGTCAAAGGGTTGGTACTGAGGGAGTGCTCAGCTGTTGGAGGTTCAGTACTGAGGTATTGCTGGACTTACGGAGGGTCGGCATTGAGGGAATGATGCACTATCGGGGAGTCAGTACTGAAGGAATGCTGCACTGCCAGAGGGTTATACTGAGGAAGCACTGCACTTTTGGAGGGCTGGTTCTGAGGGAGTGCTGCATTGTCAGAGGTGCCTTAGACAGCACCTTCCAAACCCTCGACCACTACTGTCTAGAAGGACAAGGGCAGCAGATAGATGGGAGGACCACCAGCTGGAGATTCTCCTCCAAGTCACTCACCATCCTGACTTGGAAATATATCGCCGTTTCTTCACTGTCACTGGGTCAAAATCCTGGAACTCTCTCCCTAACAGCACAGTGGGTGTACCTACACCACTTGGACTGCAGCGGTTCAAGAAGGCAGCTCACCACCACCTTCTCAAAGGACAACTAGAGATAGGGGAATAAATGCTGGCCCAGTCATCTTTCAATTCCAGATTTTTAATTCCTCAATTGATTTTCTTCATTGTGTTTAAATTCCACTGACTGCTGTGGTGGGATTTGAACTTGTGCCCCCAAAGACTTATCTTGGACGTCTAGTCCAGTGACATTACCACTACACCACCACTTCCCCATGTCAGTGTATGTTAGTTAGAGGTCTCAGCCGTGCCCCACTATCCTTGTTTTTGTTTAAAGACAGCAGCACTTCTCAATGCTTCCTCACTGTAGAGCTTTATTGAGCTGCTCTCAAGTTGTTGGTCTCCAGAGAGCTGCTGCATGGTAGAGGCCACATGACTATGGAAAGCCAGAGAGGTAATGTAGCATTGATTGCATTTCAAACCCAAACATCCCCCACTTCATACTGAGTAAAGATACTCGCTCCCATCACCATTAAACCTTCCCTTAACCCGTCACTGCTCTAACCAGAGCAATCCCAGCTCCTCCAGTCCCTCACTACTGATAGCATCCTAGTCAATCTCCTCTGCACCCTCACCAAAGCCTAAAGTATAATCCACCTGTGGTTTAACCTGTGATTTATAAAATGCAGGATCAGTCTGTTTCAAGGCCAGGATTCAATTAAACTTGTTTTCCCTTATTTTTTTCATGGGATTTGGGAGTCACTGGCAAGTCCAGCCTTTGTGGCAGAGGGGCAGTTAAGAGTCAACCACATTGCTGTGGGTCTGGAGTCACATGTAGGCCAGACCAGGTAAGGACAGCAGGTTTCCTTCCCTACAGGGACATTAGTGAACCAGGTGGGTTTTGATGGCAATCGATGATAGTTGTTATGGTCACTATTACTGAGAGATTAGCTTGTTATATTCCAGATTTGTTAATTGAATTTAAATTCCACCAGCAGTAACATCAGCATTATGTCATCGATTGAAAGGGCCCCATTATACAACACAGCTGTGGCTCCATGGGTAGCTGACTCATGTCAACTCCCATTCCAGAGACCCAGGCCCAAAACTCCAGCCTGACACCCCTATTGGAGTACTGAGGGAATGCTGCACAGTTAGAGGTGATGCCTTTCAGATGAGATATTAAACCGAGGCCTCATCTGCCCTCTTAGGTGCTTGGAAAGAATTCTGCTTACACTATTCCTCAGGAGAGCAGGGGAGTTATTCCCAATGCCCTAACCGATATGAATTCCCTGATCAACATCACGGAAACAGATTATCTGACCATTATCACATTACTGTTTGCAGGAGCTTGCTATTTCCAAATTGGTTTGCTTTGTTTCCTACATTACAACAAAGGCTACACTTCAAAAAATAAATACTTCGTTAGCTGTGAATCACTTTGGGGCAGCCTGAGTTCCTGAAAGGCACTATATAAATTCAAGCCTGGGGTTGCCAACTGTGATTAAATGTATTCCTGGAGGTTTCATCACATACCTTGCTCTCACACCCCAGCCGTTAATCGGCCAACACATCCATCCTTGTGACGCACTGCCTTCCAACGCCAAATGGAAAGCAAAAAGACTCATCACCCAATTGGATGATGCTTGACTGTCAGCCAAACATCCTCCTTTCCCCCATTTTTAATATTTTTATATCTGGTAAAGAGAAATATTCAAAGAAAGTTTTTTTCAAAACGAATGTTTTTTAATGTCCCGATGATTTTTGTTTCCAGGGTTGCACACAGCAGTGTCCTGCAGATTGATCTTCAACTCCTGGAGAGTCCAGGCCAATCCTGGAGGGTTGGCAAACCTGGTATTGTACAGGTAGGATCTTAAAATCATTCCAGAAATAGCTAAAATCCTAATTCTCACTTTATATACGTAAACAATGAGCCTTTGTTCCAGTTTTTTTCTTTCTGTCAAATTTTGGTTGCCACTTAAGATTCAACAGCTAAAATTATACAGCTTTCAAAATCATTTTTTCAACTAGTTGCTTTAAGTACTTTGACCTTGTCACAATTTTCTTTCTGTGCCTGCTTTCAGTCTGACACACTTGTCACAATGTTTGAAAGGTAGATTTGTTCACTATGGAGATGTTTTAAATGTTTTTCTTCCCTGTGATGGTTTTGTTCTTTGCAAGAACCTTTGGTGATGACTCCGTACCAGAAGTACTCGTTCAACGTTAGAATGATAACTGGCAGTCTAGCAAATGGAAAAGACATGCCTGCATTCGCATAGCGCCTTTCAACTCCCTCAGGATGTCCCAAAGCGTTTTACTGCCCATGAAGTACTTTTTTTGCGAAGCGTCGTCGCTGTTGGAATCAACGGCAACCAGATTATGCACAGCAAGCCCCCAAAAACAACCACGTGATAATGGCCACATGCTTTTTGGGATGTAGGCATCACTGGCCCAAGGCCAACATTTGTTGCCCATCCCTAATTGCCCTTGAGCTGAGTGGCTTGCTAGGCCATTTCATAGGACAGTTCAGAGTCAACCACATTGCTGTGAGTCTGCAGTCACATGTAGGCCAGACAAAGATGGCAGATTTCGCTTCCCTAAAGTGGTTTTTATGACAATTGTTGATAGTTTCATGGACTAGCTTTCAATTGCAGGTTCTATTAACTGAATTTAAATCCCAAAGGATTTGATGGGATTTGAACTCACACCCCTCAGGCATTAGCCTGGGCCTTTGGATTACTAGCCCAGTGGCATCACCACTATGCCACCACTGAGGGGGGGTAAATGTTGCAGGACACCAAGGATAACTCTCCTGCTCCCTCAGCAACCTACTGGAGTCTCATCCTGATTTTTGTCCTTGAGTCTCTGGCGTGGGGTCTGACAAGAGAAGGCCGAGGGGTAACCTAATATACATCCTTAAAACGATGAAAGGGTTTGATAGGATGGATGCAGAGAAGAGATTTCCACTTGTGGGGGAGACCAGCACCAGCAGGACACAAGTATAAGACAGTCACTAATAAATCTGGTCGGGAATTCAGGAGAAACCTCTTCACCCAGAGAGTGGTGAGAATGTGGGACATTTAAAAATAAGTAAATAAAAAATAAAAATAATAACAGTTTAAATGTGAGAGGTTCCGCAGAAGAGTCACACGGACTCGAAACATTAACTCTCTTTCTCTCTCTGCCAGACCGGCTGAGCTTTTCCGGCACTTTCTGTTTCTTTTTAAAAATCAGGGGTCTCCCTTTTAGGACAGGAATGGGGAGAATTTTTCTTCCCTCAGTCTGTGGAATCCTCTTGCCCTGAGATCAGTGGAGGCTGAGTCATTGAATCTATTCAAGGCTGAGTTAGACAGATTTTGGGTAGACAGGGGAGTGAAGGGTTATGGGGGTGGGGAGGCCGAAAGGGAAGTGGAGATGGGACCACAACCTGATCAGCCAGGGGTCACAGTCTGAGGATATGATGTAGACCATTTAGGACTGAGATGAGGAGAAATGTCTTCACCCAGAGAGTGGTGAGACTGTGGAATTCGTTACCACAGAAAAGTAGTTGAGACCAAAACATTGTATGTTTTCAAGAAGGAGTTAGATATAGCTCACGGGGTGAAAGGGCTCAAAGGGTATGAGAGAAAGCAGGAGCAGGCTATTGAGTTGGATGATCAGCCATGATCATAATGAATGGCGGAGCAGGCTCGAAGGGCCGAACGGCCTACTCCTGCTCCTAGTTTCTATGTTTCTATCTTATTGAATGGCAGAGCAGGCTTGAAGGACCGAATGGCCTACATATGCCCTTAAGTCCTACGTTCCTCATCCTACCTGGAATCGTTGAGGTGAATAATCCAGATGCATTTAAGGAGAAGCTGGGTAAGCACATGCAGGAGAAAGGAATAGGAGGATATGTTGACGGGGTGAGTTGGGGAGGGGTTGGGAGGAGGCTCATGTGGAGCAAGAACGTCAAGCATATACCAGTTGGGCCAAATGGCCTGTTTCTGTGCAGTAAATTCTATGTAATTCTTATTAATGTTTTTGTGTAAGTGCTGGAATGTTTCCAGAAATGCAAATTGCAGGCAACAGTTGCGCAGAGTGAGGTCTGAATGCAACAGTTAGCTTGGCATACTAGATTTGGACAGGAATGGGTTAACGGTATTCAGCTAAAGGATTCTCTGTTCCTGCAGTTATCAGCCCTTCTGTAATGTGACCAAAATGCAGGATTTCTTGGCTTTTATTCTCTGGTGGTCTTTAATTGCTTTGTTTTTTTTTTAATTCAAGTTTCTAATTTTTATTAGTAAGCTGTGAAGATTCTGGGAAGCAAATCCCGAGGGTTTGAAATTCCCCTGTCACAGGCACTTATATGCATATCTTGTATCATGTATCCTGCACAATGCATGACAAGGTCTCGGTGATGTTTCAAAGCATTCTTTCTTTTTTTTCCTGAGCTATTTGTTATTGTGTTTTAAAAAAAAAAGAAAGTTAATTAAATATGGAACAAGACTATGTGACATCTTTCATCCTATCGTGTCATTAAATTGAATTCCATTGGGAGTGCCTTTAAAAGAGTTAGAAAACAATGACTCCTAAATCAGGTTTTTATAGCAATCTACTTATGTAAACATACACTTACTGTTTATGTATATTTAATATAATTATCAGTTTTATGCTGACAATCCCGGAGGACCTATTTAACTAAAATGTGTTTCTTTTTTAAAATGTCAGCAGAAACACATTGGTTGGTACCTTATATTTAATAAATTACAGTCAAACAACTGCCTGTTCCAAAGAAATTAATGCTCAGCTGTTAAAATCATTTGCATTAACTGCCCAGTGCCAATGACTGTTAATGTTTCATTAATATAAGAGGTGACTGATCTAATATTTGTCTTTAAAATTATGAAGGGATTCGATGAGGGAGATGTAGAAAAACAATGTTTCCACTTGTGGAGAAAATCCAAAACTGGGGGCATCAATATAAGGTAGTCACTAATCACTCCGGTAAAAATAAAATTCCAGGAGAAACTTTTCTTGCGTGAGAACGTGGAACTCGCTCTCACCGGGAGCGGTTGAGGTGAATTGTATCCATACAATTAAGGGAAACCTAGAGGAGAGCATGAAGGAGAAAGGGATAGAATGCTAGGGTGAGACACGATGGGCCAAATGGCCTCCTTCTGCACTGTAACAATTCGGGGTGATGCTGTGAAGGAGACACGTGTGGAGCAGAGACACCAGCACAGCTCAAATGGGCTGAATGGTCTGGTCCTGTTTTATAAATTCTATTGTGAACACAAGAACAGGAAAACACAAGGAATTGGAGAAAGAGTAGACTACACAGCCTGTCGAGCCTGCTCCCCCATTCAATACAATCATGGCTGATCTTGGGCTTCAGCTCCACTCTCCCGCCCGCTCCCCCATATCTCTTAATTCCTTGAGAGACCAAAAACCTGTCCATTTGAAAATGGAGGGGATATAAAGCGTTTGGGATACAAATCTGTCTCACTGCTTCTCAATTAAGAAACTCGACACAAATCTTATTGGTGACAAAATAAGTCTTCTGGTGACAGATGTTAAAGTTTAACATCAAAACAAAACAGTGCACATTTGATGAAGAGACAATCGTCCCACAGTCTTGACAGGGATCACCCATCTCGCAAAAACACAGCTAGAGGAAAAATTCTCTAGGATCTTTTAATAAACAGTTTGATGCTACGATAGGAGTTTGTAAAACTCAGAATAACAGTAATTACAGTGGAGAAAAGGCCATTTGGCCAACAATGATCCATGACCGTGTGTATTCCCCACAGGAGCCTCCTGACACCCCACTTTCTGGATGGTCGAAGGTGGGGTGAATAGACTCCCTCAACTGAACCAAACCTGCTCAAGAGTTTTTTGTCAACGTTAGTTGTTGTTAGTGGAATGTTAAAATACGAATGGTTTTCTTTTAGTCATGAGCATTGCACTCCACAGACTCACAGGTTTGTTACAGCACAGGAGGAGGCTGTTTGGCTCTCCGAATGAGAACCTGAGAAGAGCAGGATGGATTCCTCTGCCGCTGGTTTGGAAGAACCAGTGAGTAACGGAGACCTCCAGTTGCAGTGACCAAAGCGGAACGTTGACCAGCCGATGCTCTGCTGCACCGGAATTCCCTGTTCACTCCGTGGAAGCTGGTGATTTGCCTGAAGGGGCAGTTTACAGCCAGGGTGATTTAGGATAATGGTGAGGCGCTCAGCTCCAGGGACCTCCCACTGTGGCACAGCCCCTTGTCTGGAAATGTCCGGAAATAAGGACGTGTTAGAGGGAACATGTGACATCAACACCAATAGCCCAGAACCACACTGTAATTTTTTTTTTGATTCATTCATTGGATGTGGACTTGGCTAGCTGGGCCAGCATTTATTGTCCATCCCTAACTGCCCATCAGAAGGTGTTGGTGAGCTGCCTTCTTGAACCGCTGCAGTCCATGTGGTGTAGGTACATCCACAGCGCTGTTAGGGAGGGAGTTCCAGGATTTTGACCCAGTGACAGTGAAGGAACGGCCGATATATTTCCAAGTCAGGATGGTGAGTGACTTGGAGGGGAACTTCCAGGTGGTGGTGTTCCCATCTATCTGCTACCCTGGTCCTAGATGGTAGAGGTCCTGTGTTTGGAAGGTGCTGTTGAAGGAGCCTTGATGAATTCCTGCAGAGCGGTAGATGGTACAGACTGCTGCTACTGTGCGTCAGTAGTGGAGGGCGTATATGTTTGTGGATGTGGTGTCAATCAAGCAGGCTGCTTTGTCCTGAATGGTGTCCAGCTTCTTGAGTGTTGTGGGAGCTACACTTGTCCAGGCAAGTGGAGAGTATTCCATCGCACTCCTGACTTGTGCCTTGTAGATGGTGGACAGGTTTTGGGGAGTCAGGAGGTGAGTTACTCTCCACAGAATTCCCAGCCTTTGACCTGCTCTTGTAGCCACAGTATTTATATGGCTAGTCCAGTTCAGTTTCTGGTCAATAGTAACCCCCAGGATGTTGATGGTGGGAGTTTCAGTGAGGGTAATGCTATTGAACGTCAAGGGGCGATGGTTGGATTCTCTCTTGTTGGCGATGGTCATTGCCTGGCACCTGTGTGGTGCGAATATTACTTGCCACTTGTCAGCCCAAGTCTGGATATTGTCCACGTCTTGCTGCATTTGGACATGGACTGCTTCAATATCTGAGGAGTCGCGAATGGTGCTGAACATTTTGCAATCATCAGGGAACATCTCCATTTCTGACCTTATGATGGAAGGAAGGTCATTGATGAAGCAGCTGAAGATGGTTGGGCCGAGGACACTACCCTGAGGAACTCCTGCAGTGATGTCCTGGAGCTGGGATAACTGACCTCCAACAACCACAACCATCATCCTTTGTGCTGGGTATGACTCCAACCAGCAGAGAGTTTTCCCCCTGATTCCCATTGACTCCAGTTTTGCTAGGGCTTCTTGATGCCACATTTGGTCAAATGCGGCCTTGATATCAAGGGCAGTCACTCCCATCTCACCTCGGAGTTCAGCTCTTTTGTCCATGTTTGAATCAAGGCTGTAATGAGATCAGGAGCTGAGTGGCCCTGGCGGAACCCAAACTGGGCTTCAGTGAGCTGGTTATTGCTAAGCAAGTGCCGCTTGATAGCACTGCTAATGACCCCTTCCATCATTTTACTGATGATGGAGAGTAGACTGATGGGGCATTAATTGTCCGGGTTGGATTTGTCCTGGTTTTTGTGTACAGGACATACCTGGGCAATTTTCCACCGAGCCGGGTAGATGCCAGTGTTGTAGCTGTACTGGAACAGCTTGGCTAGGGGTGCAGCAAGTTCTGGAGCACATGTCTTCAGTACTATTGCCAGAATATTGTCACGGCCCTTAGCCTTTGCAGTATCCAATACTTTCAGCTGTTTCTTGATATCACGTGGAGTGAATTGAATTGGCTGAAGACTGGCATCTGTGATGCTGGGGACCTCTGGAGGAGGCCGAGATGGATCATCCACTCGGCACTTCCGGCTGGAGATTGTAGCAAATGCTTCAGCCTTATCTTTTGCACTGATGTGTTGGGCTCCTCCATCATTGCCCACCACCATTCATAATAGGATCTGGCAGGACTGCAGACCTTACATCTGACCTGCTGGTTGTGGGATCGCTTTGCTCTGTCTCTGACTTGTTGCTTATGCTGTTTGGCACACGAAAAGTCCTATGTTATTAGCTTCACCAGATTGACACCTCATTTTTAGGTATGCCTGGTGCTGCTCCAGGCATGCCCTCCTTGAACCAGGGTTGATCCCCTGGCTTGATGGTAATGGTAGAGTGGGGGATATACCAGGCCATGAGGTTACAGATGGTGTTCGAGTACAATTCTGCTGCTGTTGATGGCCCAAAGAACCTCATAGAGGCCCAGTCTTGAGTTGCTAGATGTGTTTGAAATCTATCCCATTTAGCACAGTGATAGATAACACGATGGATGGTGTCCTCAATATGAAGGCAGGATTTTGTCTGCACAACGACTGTGCAGTGGTTACTCCTACTGATACTGTCATGGACAGATGCATCTGCAGCAGGCAGGTTGGTGAGAATGAGGTCAAGTATGTTTTTCCCTCTTGTTGGTTCCCTCATCACCTGCCGCAGACCCAGTCTAGCAGCTATGTCATTTAGGACTCGGCCAGCTCGGTCAGTAGTAGTGCTACCGAGTCACTCTTGGTGATGGACATTGAAGTCCCCCACCCAGAGTACATTCTGCACCCTTGCCACCCTCAGTGCTTCCTCCAAGTGGTGTTCAACATGGAGAAGCACTGATTCATCAGCTGAGAGGGGGTGGTACGTGGTAATCAGCAGGAAGTTTCCTTGTCCATGTTTGACCTGATGCCATGAGATTTTATGGGATCCGGAGTCAATGTTGAGGACTCCCAGGGCAACTCCCTCCCGACTGTATACCACTGTGTCACCCCCTATGCTGGCTCTGTCCCGCTGGTGTGACAGGGATGGTGATGGTGGTGTCTGGGACATGACCTGTAAAGTATGATTCCGTGAGGGTGACTATGTCAGATTGTTGCTTGACTAGTCTGTGAGACAGTCTCCCAAGTTTGGCACTAGCCCCCAGGTGTTGGTAAGGAGGACTTTGCAGGGTCGACAGGGCTGAGATTGCCATTGTCATTTCCGGTGCCTAGGTCGATGCCGGGTGGTCTGTCTGGTTTCATTCCTTTTTTGTGTCTTTGTAGTGGTCTGATACAACTGAGTGTCTGGCTCAGCTATTTCAGCATCAACCACATTGCTGTGGGTCTGGAGTCACGTGTAGGCCAGACTAGGTAAGGTCGACAGATTCCCTTCCCTAAGTAACCAGCTGGGTTTTTACAACAATTGACAATAGTTCCATGGTCATCATTAGACTTTTAATTCCAGATTTTTATTGAATTCAAATTCCACCACCTGCTGTGGTTGGGATTCGAGAGACATTATCCTGGCTCCCTGGATTACTAGCCCAGCGATAATACCAGGAGATGGCATCTCCTCCTCCTAACCTGAGGGGTATGCACAGGGTAAATAGTGAGAAACTGTTCCCACTCAAGAGAACATCAAGAACTAGAGGACTAGATTCAAAATAATTGGCAAAAGGAGTAACTGTGATGTGAGGAAATTTTTTCACCCAGAGGTTGGTTGGAGTCTGGAATGAACTTCCTGAGAGGGTGGTGGAGGCAGGTTTGATCGAGGTATTCAACAGGAAATTGGATTACTATCTGAAAAGAGAGAATGTGCAAGGTTACCAGGATAAGGCAAGGGAGTGGGACTAGGTGGAATGATCTTTCAGAGAGCCAATGCCGACTTGATGGGCTGAATGGCCTCCTTCTGCACTGTAAAGATTCTGTGAATGAACGATTCACCTAGTGCCACTCCCTCACCTTCTACCCCTAACGCTGCACATCCTTCCTTTTCCAGTAATAATCCAATTCCCTCTTGAAAGCCTCAATTGATCCTGCCTCTCTGACACTCTCAGGCAGTGCATTCCAGGTCCTAGCCACTTTCTGCAAGTAAAAGTTTTTCCTCATGTTGCCATTGCTTCTTTTGCCAATTACCTTAAATCTGTGCCCTCTGGTTCTCGATCCCCCCCACCAATGGGAACATCTATTCTGCCCAGAGCCCTCATGATCTTGAACACCTCCATCAAATCACCTCTCAACCTTCTCTCCTCCAAGGGTAGAAGTGCAACTTCAACAATCTATAACAAACGAATCTACGTGAAACATAATCACACATAGAAGTAATATAGATAGTCCACCTTGAAATGGACTGTCTGAAAAGATGGTAGTGGCATATTTACTGGTAATAGTAACTTTCGAAAGGAAATGGATAAACCTTTGAAGGGAAAAAATTTGTAGAGTTATGGGGAAAGAACAGAGTAGGATTAACTAGATAGCTCTTTCAAAGTGTCAGAACAGACACAATGGGTCGAATGGTGTCTTTCATTCTATGATTTTGTGGTAATTCAACTATAGCCACTTACTCTATCGTGAAAACCCTTCTCTTTCCAGAAACACTTTGAAATGTTCTTTGTAGATATTTAGACTTGGCTTCCATGTTCTTTCTGACTCTACCTCAGCACCGCCTCTCTCAATCCATTCACTGTCTTTAAATGATCAGACTGCCTATCCAACAACCAGCGGACAATAAGCTGAACCTTCCTCCAGCTCAATAGTGGGACGGCTGAAGCCATTGTCTTCAGTCCTCACAACAAATTTCATTCGCTAACCACTGACTCCGTAGCTCTCCCTGGCAATTTTCCGAGGATGACTCAGATTATTTGCAACCTTCGGTGACCCCCGAGGCGAGTTATCAACCACACATTGACGCCATCGCTAAGACTGCCGACCTCCACAACAACCACAACATCACCGGGCTTCACACCATCTCCAGCTCATCTGCGACTGAGAAACCTCATCCAAGGGAGGAATCGTCCTAGGTTTGCTCTGTGTAGCAGTGGGCGGGTAAGATGACATTCTACCCAGCGGCCGCAACGGCGGCTTTTCATACTGGATTGGACGAAACCCGCCGCATTAATTACGCACTCCCAGGAAACACGGCGTTTCCATGGCGGTCAGGCTCTCATTCGCCCGCCACGCCATCATCTCGCCGCTTCATCACGCCGGGTGCCATATTTAAAGCCCAGGCACTCACACACCTCCCAGCGCTTCCAGCCCATGACAGCTACTTGGAAGACATGGCCCTGAAAGACAAAAGCACTGCAGCCCCCAGGTTCAATGACGTGTCTGCTGAGCGTCTTTTGGAGGCCTAGGAGGCTCACCGTGATGCCCTCTATGCCCGCTCTGGCCACGGGATGGGCAACAATTCGGCTTGGGAGGCGGCGGCAGCGGTGGCCAGCGCCAACGTCCTCCAAAAGAGAACAGCCGCCCGGTGCCACCACAGGATGAATGGTCTCCTCCGTTCCGCCAGGGTAAGTCACTCTTCTCATCGCTCTCGTCTCACACACTCACAAACCCAACACACACCCACAGGGATCTCACTCACTGCCTGTTCAAGGGACATCGCCATTCACCCTCTCATAAACACCTTCATTGTCCTCACCCCCTCCACGGGACCTCTCACCACCCACACATGCCAGGCATATTTATCATCTGGCGTTGTAGGGTGGCCAAGTTGTACTATTAGTGTTAGAGCTGAACTGCAGACACTTCTTGGGTGGAAACATTAAGTTCATTTACAATATACTCAGCCGCAACTACACGTGTGCTTTCAACTCCAACTCTATCTCCACACTAACTGCTGGGGTAGCCCGCGCAACTCTCCCATTGGTTACTACAGATCATGTAATCTTTCCTAACAAGTATTATTCTTAAAGGTACATTACACACTATATAAAACCATAATTATTACATCTGGCCTGGCAGGCATCCTGCTTACACTCTCTTCATCTCTATTCATGCAGGACAAGCTGGCACACAACCAGAAGGAGAGGTCATGGGCGGGTGGAGGAATGACTGAAATAAAGATCCTCACGGACTTTGGAAACAGAGCCATCCAGCTGGCTGATGACAATCTGGACCATTCCTGTGCTGACAGTGAGGTTGGTGGTGCTCTACCAAGTGAGGATCCAGCAATGCAACATCCATCAGGCCACCATACCCCGTGAGTGATGTGTCCTGTTTCACAGACCGCTGCCATGAACTAATTATCTCTCCTTGCTTTCACAGGCAGATCTGACAAACAGCCGACAGAGTCCATGACCCAGGGCCTCCAATCAAGCCCCAAAGAAACCTCTAAAGAGGAATCTGGAGGCACCCTCCCTGAAGTCCCATCACAGCGATCACCCACACCCTCCACCAGCGCAGAGACACACACCTCGGTGGTTCCTAGCTTTACAGTAGCTTCAGGATCACAATCTGGTGAGTACATCGCCCTTTCTGATCCAGAGCAGGCAGCAGCAGGGCTTCCCAGGTCCCCAGCACTCGGAGGGCTGCTGGAGGCCAGATAGTTGCTGAGTCTGAGTCAGATGATGAGCCTCTGGACTAGGTCATTCCTCAGTTGCTGGAGCTGCAAAGGCAAGCTTGGGAACATCAGGAAGGGATGTCCACTGCACTCCTCAGATTGCAAAGCACGATGGAGGAGTCCGTCCGCCTTCAGGCAGATGTGATAGCCCCGGCATGCCAACGCACCAAGGTCAACACTGGTAGGATGGCGGCCACCATGGAGACCTTAGTCCAGGACATCACTCCTGCACTGCTACATGGGCTCAACTCCATCACTGATGCCATAGTTGGCCTCCAACCGTGTGTGTGTGAGAGGGGTGCAGAGCAGCTCAATCTCACTCCAGCTACCTTTTCTGCTCAATGAGTCAGCCAGGAGCCACTGGGCACCCATAGGGAGGAGGATCAGCAAGTGTACACCCCAGGGCCATCCACCCAGGTGACTCCAGGAGTGTCTGGCCCATCCAAATCCCCTCTTCCTGTGACCCCAGCAGCTCCAGCTCCACAGGCCGAGGAAGGTGCCACTGCCGCACAGCAGGACCCCAAAAGCAGGCCGGGGTCCTCCAGGTCTCAGCCCTCCAGAGGATGCCTGCCAAGGTCATCACCGACAGAGGGTAGCAGTCAGCAGGCTACCTCCACCTCCTCTGTGGATGTTGGGGGAGCAACAAGATGTAGTGGCAGGGTTAGGAAGGTTAAGTAGATGTGGTTGCACAGCCTGGATACAGGTGTTAATCACTTTAACATACTGTTCACTATTGTCAATAAACTCCCAGGAATGTCTGACTTCTTATGGCTCCTTGTTCTGATGAGCAGTGTTCATGTCATTCAGATGTGAATCCTTTCTGTACAAGATAAAGGCAGGTGTCTCAGTCCAGAGCCTCTTCCCTGTGCTTTGTGCAACCTTCAGACCACAGTGATGGTCCGGCCTCACACTCACTGGACACGGTACTGATGCCTGCACCTCGATGGTGCTGGTCATTGCTGCCAGAATGTCGTGGGCAGGGGTCACAGAGTTCCCTCATTCTCTCTGTGTGCTCTCAGCATCTTTAAGGTGGGGCTGGCCCCCATCTCTTCAGCATCTGTGACTACTGAAGGGCTATGCTCCTGAAGGGCTCAGGTGCTGAAGGTGGACAAAGGATCAGATGCTATTAAAGTTTCACGGCTGCGTCTCAATGAAATGACCCTGATCACACAGTGCAAGTGAGCTGCCCTCGGCCAGACAGGAGTCAGACATTCACAGGGGCTATGTGAAGGTCTATGGAGTGTCCTCACTGCATGTTGTCATCATCCTCCTGCGAACGAGTGACTGTTAGGGCCTCCACTGCATCTCCATGACAGGAGCCTTATCACAGAGGATATGTGCACTGCCAAAGGCCAGACTGGAGTGAAATGTTCCCAGGTGTGATGTGCATCTCTATGGTGTCACCTCACTGCATGTCATCATCATCCTCCACAAATCTGCCAGCTATGAGGGCCTCTCGAGTGTGCCTGCCTCATCTAGCCAGTGTGAGGGCCTCATCCTCATCATTGTCGCCTTCAAGGATCTCCTCACCCTCACCCCCATTGGTGTCCTCCTCATCCGAGGAGACCTCCAGCTCCTCCATCTCCTCCTCAGCCAGCTCCTCTTGCTGTTGCAGTGCCAGGTTGTAAAGGGCGCAGCAGACGACGACAATGTGTGACCCCCTCTGTGGTCTATATTGCAGGCTGCACCAGACCAGTCCAGGCACTGGAACCTCATCTTCAGCATCCCGAGCGTTGCTGACTCGATGGGCTGAAGGGCCTTTTTCTGTGCTGTAGACCTCTATGACTCTATGACTCCATGACTTGTGGACACTCCCTGGAAACTGTACGCAGACCTAAACGATGCGTTTGTGGTGGTCGCATACCAGAGCTGCACATTCAGCAAATGAATCCCTTGCGGATGATATAGTTGACTGCGTGTTGTGATGGAGATCTGAGTGCAATCAATGGCACCCTGTACCTGTGGGAAACCCGAGATCTGGGCAAATCCTAGCGCTCTTGCATCCTGGCAGTCCCGCTCCCGGGTGAAATACACAAACTTCATGGATGCAGTTGTGGGTGGAGGCTTGTGATATCCCACAGAGGTCACCTGTGGAGCCCTGAAAGGAGCTACTGGCATAGAAATTGAGTGCTGCGGTCACTTTCACATCGCCCACCTTGTCACTGTGGCACCAAATCCTGCAGCAGCTGGCAGATGTGAGCGCCCGGTTCCCTGGGCATGCAGAGTCTTCAGGGACACCAATTCTCAATCATCTGCAGGAATGAAAGGCGGTGTCTATAGACCCTGGGGGTTGCTAGGCACTGACCAGCGACGGCTCACTGTGATTCTTTGGTGGTGTGTGAGGGAGCCACAGCCCCACCTCTTCTTCCAGAGGGTGATGCTCCTTCCTCCGACCAGCCAGGCACCTCAATTGGTCTCTTCTCCGTCGTCTTCATTCTCTGTACGCGCCGAGGCAGACAGCTTGTTCACCATGATCCGCGATCCTGATGTACTCCTTCTGCAGGATGAAAGAGAGAGACACATGGGTTATCTAGGGGGTTCTAAGAACCTCTCTTGGTTAAGCCTGAAGGTCCCTTAATGCATCCCAGATAGTGCTGGCCTCTAATTGGATGGCCAGTGTGTAGTGCGCTGTACGGCTGTCCGAAACCCCACCCACCTCCGCCCCACTCCACCTGACCGATTGGCGGCAGCTTCACCCACTGGACTGCAGGCTGTGCTCGCAGCTCAGGCACAGACATTCTCCTAACCCGCACTGCAAGGCTGCGCTGTTAGCTTGAACCATGGGGGAGACTGGTCCAAACCTTTAATAAAGACATTGCAAGGGGCTGTGAACGGCTCCACCAGTGACTGCGCCATGGCAGCTTTAGCAAGGGGATTGTACAATGTGCGCAGTTGTCCAATTGTTCCGCAGTCCACTAAAACCCTCATTAGTTTGCAGTCTGTGCCCAGGGGGTGAAAAGCTCTGGAGTATTTGGTGGTACTTTCATGCCTCTGCGTTGCTTGAGTGGGCAGAGAAGCTAGAGACCCAACTCCAAGCATGTCAATGTGGCTGCGCCTGAACTGTCTCAGCTGCAGAGGAACGGTCACTCTATACAAGGTGTCCCCCTAATGTGTGGCCGCTTCCCTCACCCACCGCACCCAACCCAAACTCGCACTTGCTCGTGCGCTACCTTTGACAGCAGAACAGCCTTTGCCCCTCCCCCTCCAAAAGTCACCTCAACTGCAGGGCAGGCTTTGCCTCCCTCCCACACAAAGCACCTCGACCTTGAATTCGATGCAGTGTTACTGTGCACTCACCTCCGAGTTCCCCTCAAAGTGCAGCCCACCAAGTGCACACCTTTTATACGCTGTTGTGAAACACGTCGGTGTGAGTGGACGATCCAGCGAGGGGGGGAGGAGGGCCGATGAGTCCGGCAGGCTAGCCTTACAATGATGCGCTGATGTATTAAAGCTAGGTTCCTGATGTCCGGTGACGGGAAACACGGTCCACCATCAACGGGCTGAGCGGTTCACAATGTTGTGAAACCAATTTTTGGCCTTGTCACCATATTGTCCATTCATGCCACTGAGCACTCCCGACGCCCACAGACACAGACGATTCTGCCCCATGCCTTTGCTACCTCTAGACTTCACTAGTCCCATGCAATCCTGCCTGCTCTCCCACAATCTACCCTCCATAAACTTGAGGTCATCAAAAACTCTGCTGCCCGTGTCTTAACTCATAGCATGTCCCATTCCCCTATCACCCCTGTACTCACTGATCTACAAGCAATGTGCCAATTTTAAAAGTCTCATCCTTGTTTTGAAATCCCTTCAGGACCTCACCTCTCCCTGTCTCTGTAATCACCTCCAAGCTCACAATGTTCTTGAGGTATCTGTGCTCCTCCACTACCGGCCTTTTCAGTGTTCTCAATTTTCCTTACTCCATGCCTTCTGCTGCCTGGGTCCTCAACTCTGGAATTCCCACCCAAACCTCTCCACCACTCTTTGCCCTTCCCTTGCCCTTAAAACCAACTCTTCGATTGTGCCACACAAGTGCCAGGGAATCACCATCTCCAACAAGAGAGAATCTAACCATCGCCCCTTGATGTTCATTGGTATTACCATCACTGAATCCCCCAGTATCAACATCCTGGGGGTTACCATTGACCAGAAACTGAACTGGACTAGCCATATAAATACTGTGGCTACGAGAGCAGGTCAGAGGTGAGGAACCCTGCAGCAAGTAACTCACCTCCTGACTCCCCAAAGCCTGTCCACCATCCACAAGGCGCAAGTCAGGAGTGCGATGGAATACTCCCCACTTGCCTGGCTGAGTGCAGCTCCCACAACACTCAAGAAGCTTGATACCATCCAGGACAAAGCAGCCCACTTGATTGGCACCCCATCCACAAATATTCAATCCCCCCAGCACTGACACACATTGGCAGCAGTGTGTACCACCTACAAGGTGCAATATAGGAACTCACCAAGGATCCTTCAACAGTACCTTCCAAACCCACCTCCACCACCTGAAAGGACAAGGGCAGCAGACACATGGGAACATCATCAACTGGAAGTTCCCCTAAAAGTCACTCACCATTCTGCCTCTTTTTTATTCATTCACAGGATGTGGGCTTCGCTGGCTGGGCCAGAATTTATTGCCCATCCCTAGTTGCCCTTGAGAAGGTGGTGGTGAGTTGCCTTCTTGAACCACTACAGTCCATGTGGTGTAGCTACACCCTTGGAAATATATCGTCGTTTCTTCACTGTCGTTGGGTCAAAATCCTGGAACTCCCTTCCTAGCAGCGCAGTGGGTGTACCTACACCACAGGGACTGCAGCAGTTCAAGAAGGCAGCTCATCACCACCTTCTCAAGGGCAACTAGGGATGGGCAATAAATGCTGGTCTAGCCAATGATGCACAAATCACGTGAAAAAATTTTTAAAAAAATTGTAGTTTTATTTACAACATTTTGGTGCTGGCTTTTGCCTACTTTTTTCTGCTAGTTGTACACTGAGTCCTGGATCCTGTACATGATTCTGTGTAGCCCTGGATTTGTTTTATAGGATTTGCACTTGGAATGTTTCAGCTGTTGCAAATTAAAACACGCTGCTTAAACTGTGTGAATATTTCAGCCCTCACACCTTCCAATGTGGAAAACAGCACCAGAGAAACAGAATGTTCGAGGCTAAAGAGTTTGATATAAACAAGGCCCACCTATCAGCTCTTTCATCAAGACAAGTATATATCCTTTGCATACTTGAAGGCTTTGCATCTGTCATTACCAAGGAAGAAGATGTTACCCAGGCTGCGGTGGAAGATGAGGTAACTCAGACACTAGAAGGATGTAAAATTAATAAAGAGGAGTTATTACATAGGCTGCCTGTACTTAAAGTTGATAAAAGGCACCGGGTCCGGAGGAGGAGAATCTAAGGGCGCTGAGGGAAGTGAGAGTGGAAATTGCGGAGACACTGGCCATAATTTTCCAGTCTTCCTTAGACTCAGGCAAGGTGTCAGGGGACTGGAGAATGGCAAACCTTACAGCCTTCTTCAAAAAAGGGTGTAAAGATAAACCTAGTAGCTGTAGGGCAGTCAGCTTAACTTTGGTGGTGGGGATGATTCTAGAAACTATAATTCGGGGCAAAATCGATAGTTACACGGACAAATGCAGGATAATTAAAGAAAGCTGGCATGGATTTCAAGGAAAATCGTGTTTGACTAGCTTGGAATTTTTTGAGGAGGTAACTAAGAGAGTTGATGAGGGTATTGTTGTTGGTGTGGTGTGCACGGACTTCCAAAAGGCATTTGATACAGTGCCGCACAACAGACTTGTGAGCGAATTTGGTGGAACGAAAGGGTTTACAGTAGCAACCTGGATACAGAATTGGCCCGAGTGACAGAGGGTAGTGGTTCGTGGATGGTTTTTGGGCTGGAGGACGGTTTGTAGTGGAGTGTTCCCCAGGGGTCAGTGTTGGGAACCTTGCTTTTCCCGATATTTATTAATGGCCTAGACCTTGAGGTACGGGGAACAGTTTAACCACCAGTGATGGTACAAAACTTGGAAGCGTTGTGAACTGTGAGGGGGACAGTTTGGGGCTTTGGAAGGACACGGACAGGTGGGTGGGATGGGTGGGATGGGTGGGATGGGTGGAATGGGTGGGATGGGTGGAATGGGTGGGATGGGTGGGATGGGTGGAATGGGTGGGATGGGTGGAATGGGTGGGATGGGTGGGATGGGTGGGATGGGTGGGATGGGTGGGATGGGTGGAATGGGTGGAATGGGTGGAATGGGTGGAATGGGTGGGATGTTTGGGATGGGTGGAATGGGTGGGATGGGTGGAATGGGTGGAATGGGTGGAATGGGTGGGATGGGTGGAATGGGTGGAATGGGTGGAATGGGTGGGATGGGTGGGATGGGTGGATGGGTGGAATGGGTGGGATGGGTGGATGGTGGAATGGGTGGAATGGGTGGGATGGGTGGGATGGGTGGAATGGGTGGAATGGGTGGGATGGGTGGAATGGGTGGAATGGGTGGGATGGGTGGGATGGGTGGAATGGGTGGAATGGGTGGGATGGGTGGAATGGGTGGGATGGGTGGAATGGGTGGAATGGGTGGATGGGTGGGATGGGTGGGATGGGTGGGATGGGTGGGATGGGTGGAATGGGTGGGATGGGTGGAATGGGTGGAATGGGTGGAATGGGTGGAATGGGTGGAATGGGTGGAATGGGTGGAATGGGTGGAATGGGTGGAATGGGTGGAATGGGTGGAATGGGTGGAATGGGTGGGATGGGTGGAATGGGTGGAATGGGTGGGATGGGTGGAATGGGTGGAATGGGTGGAATGGGTGGGATGGGTGGAATGGGTGGAATGGGTGGGATGGGTGGAATGGGTGGAATGGGTGGGATGGGTGGAATGGGTGGAATGGGTGGAATGGGTGGAATGGGTGGAATGGGTGGGCCGATGGTAGGCGAAGTTCAATGTGGAGAAGTGTGAAGTGATTCATTCTGGTTGCAAGAACATGGGGAGACAATGTGAAATAAGGTTTACAATTCTAAAGGGGGTGTAGGTGCAGAGGGACCTGGGTGTACATGTGCATAAGTCGTTGAAGGTGGCAGGACCGGTGGAGAGAGCAGTTACTAAAGTACACGATGTGCTGGACTTTATAAATAGGGGCGTTGAGCAACAGAGTGGGGAGGTTATATTGAACTTGTGTAACATACTAGTTCAGCCACTTTAGGAAGGCTGTGAAGGCATTAGGGAGAGTTCAGCAAAGATTCATGAGAATGGTTCCCGGGACAGGGAACTTCAGTTACATGGATTGGAGAAGTTGGGACTGTCCTCCTTGGAGGAGAGAGGGCTGAGAGATTTGATAGAGATATTCAAAACCATGCAGTCTAGACAGAGTAGATCGAGAGAAACTGTTCCCACACTAGAAAGGATCGAGAATGAGAGGGCACAGATTTAAAGTAATTGACAAAAAAAGCAAAAGCAATGTGAGGAAGAAAATCTTTTTCACACAGTGAGTGGTTAGGGTTTGGAATGGGTTCAGTCGAGGCATTCAAAAGAGAATTAGACTATTGTCTGAAAAGGAAGAATGTGCAGGGTTATTGGGGAGTGGCACAAGGTGAATTACTCATGTGGTGAACCAGTGCAGACACAATGGGCTGAATGGCCTCCTTCTGTACTGTAACCTTCTGTGATTCTGTGAGATGGACACATAGCCTCACATTGTGCCAGCAGTAGACACACACATAGACACACTCACACACACACACAGGCACACACACAGACACGCACATACAGGCACACACACAGACACACACACACACACACACACACACAGGCACACACACAGACAGACAGACACTCACACACACACACACACACCCCCTGCTCTGAAAAACATGCACTTAGACTTGCCCACTCGTGCACCCACTCAGGCACACCACACTAGTTGGAGTGCTGAGTTACATGGATAGACTGGAGAAGCTGGAGTTATCCTTCTTAGAAGAGAGAAGGTAAAAGGGAGATTCATTACAGATGTTCAGAATTATGAAGAGTTTGGATAGAGCTGATATGGAGATTTGGGGCAGTGCGCCTGTCCACTGGCTGGAGATCCGGTGACAACTCTGCTGTGGCCATTCCAGCCCTCCCGAACCAACTTGTTGCCAACTTAACTGGGCAATGCTGGGCCTTCCCTGGAATCAAGGACCATGATGGTGGAAATCCCGCCCACTAAGAGCTGTCACCCAATTGGAGGCCAGCAGGTCTTCATTGCTCAACAGTGCCACCAGTGGAGGCAGGATGGAGCCCTTATGTGGGCATTAATTTCCCGTTAAGGGCCTCAATTGGCATTAGGGTGGGAAGGTCATCCCACCATGGGCTAAACTGGGGCAGAGGCGGGAAAGGGTCCACACCTTCCTCCCTTCCCCCACCGTTAAATGCCCCCCACCATCAAACTCGCCATGAAGGAGAGCATTAAATCCTGACCATTTTTAAAGTTGAAAGGAACCCATTGAGTGATAGGGTGAGAAACATGGGGAAATTAGGGCAGTCGATCTATCTCAGGTTTATCATAAGTCAGTAAGTTCCGGTCTGAACTGGCCAGGCCAACAAATTTAGGAGATGGGGAAAAAACGTTCTCGCACAGAGAGTGGCCAGGATCTGGGATGCACTGCCCGAGAGTATGGTTGAGGCAGGAGGTTCAGCTGAAGCATTCAAAAGGGAATTAGACTGTTATCTGAAAAGGAAAGATGCGGGAGCTAAAATTTGAGTTTTAATTTGTGGTTTGTCTCACTCCACAGTTTGAAATTTCTCTGAGAGCCCTTCACAAGGTGCTCTGGAATTTCCTCCCTCAACCTTTCCACTTCCCGGCCCCTCATTGCACCAAGAAACCTCACTAAAACCTACCTCTTTGACCAAGCTTTTAGCGACCTATCCTTGTATCTCGTTACATGGCTCGCTGTCAAATTACACTTGATAACTACCCCCCCGTGAAGCCTCCTGAGGATGTTTTACCACATTCATGGTGCTATATAAATGCAAGTTGTTGTTGTTTGTTGCCCTTGACCAAAAGTCTGAGGTCATCCTTCTTGCCCTGTGGGAGAAGCCTGGAGATGATTCAGGAAAACAAATAAAAAGCAATCAAAAGTTTAGTAGTGAACAATACAAGTATCCTTGCTTCGAAAAAATAATCTCCCTCATCTTCGAAAAGGCAGCCGGAAGGCTTTGAGAAGTTGGAATGATATCATTGCATGAAATCAATCATGAAAACATTGCTCTGGTTTCTTATTGCAACTCCTCTCCCAACCATCGAATAATCATGGCTTTCACATATAATCCAGGAGAGTGAGAGGAGGCTGGTGTGAAGCACAAACATCCCCATTTTCCAATGAGGCTGAAGGGATTGTGACTTGGCTGTAAAATTCCATGTCATAGGCCCCTGTAGTACTTTACGTTCTTTGATTCCAATGGGTCTTGCTAAAAGTGGGAAATCTTGACTTCTGAAAGTGAAACCAGTACAGATTAAATGTTACCACATAATGAGTGCCAAAGAGTAATGCTGTAGTCTATCAATAAGAGACCCTCCTGCTCTCTACAGCACACCGCACCTTCCAACATAGTTTCAACATGCTGGAGAAGGTGCAAAAATAAAGATTTAAAAGAATGGTAGCAGAACAGAGAATGATTCAACAAGCTGGGTTTGTTCTCTCTATGAAATTGATGGCTGAGGGGTGACCCAATAGAGGTTTTTAACATAACAAAGGGATTTGATAGGGTAAAAGTAAAAAAGATTTTTCCACTTTTGGGGGGAGTCCAAAACTAGGGGCTACAGATATAGGACAGTCACTAATAAATCCTTACGAGGTTATATGGTGCAGTGGGTAGCAACTCTGCGTCGAAACTAGATCTCCGGGTTTGAGTCCCCCCCAGGACTTGATGGCTAAGGAAGGTGTTGCCTTGTAGGACAAAGGAGACAGTGTGCCACATGGAAGTCAAGTACCCAACTAACCTAGTTTAATCTGGTTTGACATATAGACATACACAAATGGTCACATATTGTATACATTGCTTGTCCTTGTTTTATTTACAAATCCAACTTAACCACTAGTTTCCGAGTCCTAAGAGCATTCCTCCATTTTTGACCCTAAGAACTTGGGGAAGGACCTTGACCCATCTTGCCCTGAGCCTAAGGAGAAGCTTTCTCCAAAAAAGGCTTCGAACTTCAGTTGAATTTTCCACTTCTTTAGACATGTCTGTCTAACTCTGACTTGGATCTGAACTGGTTTCAGGCACAACTTGTGTTGCAGTAACTATTGGCACTCTACTCGCATCCCAACTATCCAATTCATCAGACTCATTTGATTCTTCCCAACTTCCTTCTTCTTCATGAACCTCTGAAGGTAAAACATGATCTATATGTACAAACCTAACCTTTCCACTAGCAAACATCTTGACCAACCAGGTGCCAGGACCACATATTTTCATGACTCTTCCTGATAGTTACTACAGCCACTTATGATAATGTTTTTTCACCTTAACCTTCTAGTTCAAAACTTCTCTACCATTATCATGACTCTCCTTCTGCCTGGATTGTTTCTCCTCTACAGACTATGCTAATTCTGGCTTCAGCAATTAAAACCTTGTTCTATGTTGTCTTCTAAGAAACAACTCAGCTGGTGTTCTGCCAGTAGGAGTGTGGAGCATGTTCCAATAAATAAGCAAAGAAACCCACCAGTTTGTGATTCAATGACAACTGATGTTTCTTCCGATTTGTATCTAGCGCATGTTTAACAAGAGCACGCTTAACAATTTGTACTCTGCTGTTGCATTTGAATCAGGATGGCACAGTGGAACTCTAGTCTGTTTTACCCCATTCATTCTCAAGAATTTTACACACTCTTCTAAACAAAACAGGTTCATTGTCGGACACAATTTCCTCTGGGAAACCACAAGCAGCAAACAAACTATGCAAATCATCGAGAGTTTTGCTGGGTGCTGTTTGATTCATCAGAAAGCCCTGAACCCTATCTATCACAGTCAAGAGTTGTTGCCCTTCAAATTCTGCAAAACCTATCTGCAGCCTCTGCCACACTCTAGCTGGCCATTTCCATGGTTATGAAGGTACCGATGGCAGCTTCTTTTCTATAGCTTGATGTGCTCTACACTGTTTCACTGTGTGATCCATGTCCTTATCTAACCCTGGCCACCAAAGGTAGCTTCTCTCTAGACTCTTAGTCAAACTCATGCCTAAGTGTTGATCATGATGTCATCAAAGAGCAATTGCGATCTGTAATTTTCAGGAATTATAACTCTGGCTCCCCACATCACACAACCTTTGTCAATAGGCAGCTCATTCTTACATATAAACAAGGGCCTGATTTCTAAATCCAGTATCTGTGATAGCTACTCATTTGTGATACAGCATATACTCTTGCCAATACTGGGTCTCCGTGAGTTGTTCTATCAACATCATCAGCTGTGAATAGCAACTCAGCTACATGTGAAAAGAAAAACACATCCTTTGTGTTCCGATGGGATGTTAACCTAGACATCACATCAGGATTACAATGATCTTCTGATCATCTGTATTTAATGTCATATTGAGAAGCAGACAAAATCAAAGCCCATCTCTGTACTCAGGCTGCAGATAAAGTGGGTGCTGGAGTCTTTGGATTCAAAATAGCTGACAGTGGCTAATGATCAGTTTCAATCATGAAACTACGACCATACAAATATTTATGAAATCTCCTTACTCCAAAAATCAGAGAGAATGCTTCACCTTCTATCTGAGAATAATTTCACTCACTGACATTGAGGGTGCTTGAGTTAACTGTAATCAGTCTCTCCTGACCATTATCCAACACAAGAGATCACAGCACCTACGCTACATGGAGAGGCATCGCATGTTAATTTTATGTCTTGGGTCAGTGAGTTCGCTTGTCAATCGAATTCTAACTGCACACCAACCTATGTACTCATCAGTTGCTGCTTGCAATCAATAATGGAGAGACTGATGTAAGAATAAACAGTGATAGTTTATTGAGACATAGGGCAGAGCACCAGATCATACGTGCTCACTCAGAAACCTCCAAAACTAGATTTAGAGTTCCCAGTTGCCCACGCTGTACAGTGATTTGTCAGTGTTGTCACATGATCAACATACTTGCATTCTCCTAACGGTACAGGGTACCTTACTTTACCACATCCTTCCCCCTTTACTTAAAAGTACAGCTAACAAACTTAGAACACAATAACTATTTACAGGTCAAGTCTCTCAGGAGGCCTTCTTTGATTGGTTGAGCGTCATAACCTCAGCTGACGTCTACGAGACCTCCTATTCAGCGGCCGGATGCCAATATACTATAGGAGAGGGGTCCAGCTACAGCACTGACCCTCACCTAACAACCAATTTGGCCCATCGCCAAAGTTCTTTGCGAGGACCACATCTCCTACTGCAAAAGCTCTTTCGTGTCCATGACCATTGTGCCTTCTGCGCCTCTTGACTTTTCTCCACCTTTCCCTCTAAGCTCGGCTGGGTCAGAGTCAGGCGGGCACGGAGACATCTCTTTATGAAGAGCTCTGCCGGGGCAATGCCAGTCATTGCGTGTGGCGTGGTCCAGTCTGAAGCCAAGAACCGGGACAATCTCGTCCTGATGGAATCCCCTTCCATCTTTCTCATCCTGGCTTCAAATGCTTGGACAGCCCATTCAGCCCTGCCATTAGGCGCTGGGTGGTAGGGGGAGGTTCTGATATGGGTAATGCCATTCAGGGTTATGAACTCCGCACTGGTAAATGCGGTCCCGTTGTCGGAAACAAGGACCTCCGGCAACCCGCGTATGGCAAAGCCCTGCCGCAACTGATCTTATAGGAGCAGCCGATGTGGGTGATTGGACTTCATAAATGTCCATCCACTTGGAGTGGGAGTCAGTCAGCAAAAGGAACATTGTGCCCAAGAAGGGTCCCACATAATCGATGGGAAGGCCCGCCCATGGCCGACCCAGCCATTCCCACGGGTGCAATGGAGCTGAGGGGGGAGCTTTTGCACTTGTGGGCATTGAGGACAGCTCTTGACCAGAGTTTCAATGTCTGTGCCCATGCCAGGCTGCCACACATAGATGCGAGCGATCATCTTCCTTCTGCTAATGCCCGGGCGGGCACTATGTAGCTCACCCCCTCGGGGGCGCGACGACCCTCGCTCCCTATAGCAACATTCCGCCCAGGCAGGATAGTTCATACTTGCGATCGTGATTAGGGTTTCGTCTCCTCGGAGTCAGACCCACCAGACCAACTGTGCAAGACTTTCTTATGGACGTTTGACAGTAGTGGGTCCCGGCTTGTCCACTCCCGACCTTGTCTGGTTTGAACAGGGGAGGAGTCCAGAAAATTTAGCGCTAAGATGAATTCCTGGGGAATTGGGGGGTTCCCCGTTATTGGTTGGCAGGGGAAGGCGGCTTTAGTGCGTCGGCATGTGTGACTTGAGTACCTGATCGATGAACAAAAAAACATAGGCAGCTAACATGAGCGCCCATCTCTGTATGCAAGCTGATGCGATGGGGGGGGGGTGTCAACTTGTCTTCCCCAAATAATCCCAGCAGGATTTTATGATCAGAGGTGACATGGAAATGGTGACCATGGAGAAATTGGTGAAATTTACGGACGCCAAACACAATAGCTAACCCCTCTTTTTCAATTATGTAACACAGAGTGTGTGGGATGTATAACCGATGGGTCTCTCTGATCCATCCCCCCATCCTATGTGAAGGAACAGCCCCTACACCATAAGGGGACATGTCTCATGTTAAAATAAATTCCTTTCTGGGGTCAAAGTGGACCAACAGGGCTGACGACCTCAACAATTGCTTCGCTTTCAGGAAGGCATCCTGGTGCAGGCCTTGCCAAATCCATTTTTGATTCTTCTGAAGGAGGCCGCACGATGGGGGGCAAGACAGCCGAAAGATTCGGGAGGAATTGGCCATTGTAGTTTAACATGCCCAAGGAGGCCTTGAGCTCAGTGGCATTTCTTGGGGCAGGAGGCTCGCAATTGGCCTGGACTTTGTCTTCCACCGGGTGCAGGCCCTGCGCATCAACCTTGTGGCCCAAGTACATTACCTCTCTGGCTTTGAGACAGGCGTTTTCCCTTCTTCAAGCGTACCCCCTGCTTGGGCGAATTGTTTCAGCACCTCCCCCCAGACCTGCGAAGTGCTCCTCGTTGGTTTGTCCAGTGACCAAAACGTTGTCCAAGTAAACGGCAACATGGGGTAAACCTTGAAGCAGGTTTTCCACAGCCCTCTGAAAAATAGCACACGCAGAGGAGACCCCGAAGGCAATCCTGTGTGTTGGTACAATACGTATTAACAGTGACAAATTCTCCAACATCCTTTTACAACTCTGCCTGCCGGTAGGCATGACTCAAATCTAATTTTGAATATGTGGTGCCCCTTGCCAACTTTGAATGTAACTCCTCAATCTTGGGTATTGGGTGTCTATCCGGTCTGGCCACTTCATTTACAGTTAGTTTGTAGTCACCGCACCAACATATGCTTTGGTCTGGCTTTAGCACAGGTACAATGGGAGCCGCCCACTCAGCAAACTGATGCCCAATTTCTCCAGTCTGTTCAACTCGCCTTCTACCTTGTCCTGCAAAGTGAAAGGGACTGGGTCTGGCTCTTATAAACCTAGGGGTTGCGTTTGTGTCCACATGGATTCGGGCCTGCAGCCCTCGAATCCTTCCTAATTCGTCGTTAAAAACGGAAGAGTATCTTTGCAATGCGTCTTGTCAGCCTCTTGTAGCAATTTGAAAAATTTCAGTCCATTTCAATTTAATCTTTTCGAGCCAGTTGCGGCCCTACTAAGCTGGGTCCCTCTCCGGCTATTGATCTCCAGACATCACCAAGACCTGACATAACCCTTTTGGTCTTATTTCTTCGCCCGTATATGTTCTCAGCTTTGTGTCCGAAACTTCTAGCTTCAAAGGACGGGTTCCTTTTACTCAGATGTCAAAATGTATGTTCTCCAATGACGGACACCAACGCTCCAATATCAACCTGCACCTTAATGGGTTGTCCATTGATCATTATGGCTATTCGGATTGGCTCGGTTCTACCCAATTTGAGGTGACGTAATGAGTGGTGGTCTGATTCTATTTCTTCTGGCTCTTCCGTGAGGCATATTTCAGGATTCTTCCTTCTGCCTTTATCGTGTTGTTTCAGCCTTTCTCTGCAGAGCCGCCGAATGTGGCCATAGTGGAGACAGAGAAAGCACTCGACTGGTTTGAGTTGTCGTTCGCTCACTGGAGACCTAGATGTATTTCTCTCGTTCATTTCGTGGGTTTTCACTGCAGTACCATTGTTTTTCACCTTTCCGTGGAATCCGAAGTTTTCACGCCTTTTGTAGCCGGATTGTCCCTGCTCGACCTGATGGGACAGCGCCACTTTGTGTATCTTTCATCGTTTTGGAATTTCTAACAGCAACCTCCATCTCGGTAGCTAATTGTAATGCCATATGGAAATCTACACTGGGTTCAGCTAGCAAACGCCATTGGATAGTATCATCTCCAATCCCACATATTAGCCGGTCTCTCAACGCATCACTAATGGACGTTCGAATTCGCAATGCTCAGTTAACGCCTTTAAAACAGCCACGTAGTCAGTTATTGTCTCCTCTGGAAGCCTGTTCCTTGAATGGAACTTGAAGCGCTACATAGCGACTGAGGGCTTTGGTCTCGGGTGGCTCTGTACCATTATTATTAACTCCTTGGAAGTCTTCGAGTCTGGGGCGCTAGGTGTCCTGAGAGTCAGCCTGTAAGTTTTAGTCCCGCAAGGGGACAAAAGACTCGCCCTCTTCTTCTCCTCCCCACGATGTGGTTAGCGGTAAAAAAGGGCGCTAGGTGTTCGACATACTGAGACCAGTCATCTGAAATGGGGTTGAGTGGATCAGCATGCCCTAAACTGCTGCATTGTGAATGACTGCAAAAGGACTGGGTTTCCGACAGGCTTTCCAGTTAATGACAAACTTAAATGATTGGCTTGCTGCGGGGTTGCACTCTCTCTGGGGTCTCTTAGAATTTCCTGTCCGTAGCCATTTTTCATGTATTTACCCTTTTAAATGCATTGTCACTTTAAGAGCAGTCACCTTTTTTAAAAAAAACTCTGTCACTGACTTTTCTCTGCTGGGTTTTGCGCTCTTTTTGAGTTTTGGTGGGATCCCCACAATCGTGAAACTGCAGGGTTTATTTAAATGTTAAACTGCAGCGCTGCTTTCTGCTCCGATTGCCGGCTGTTGCCTATTTTACAAGTTAAGTGCAGATGCTCTTTCCAATGCTTTGCTCACCTATCTTATGGACTCACACTTAGGCGTCTTGAAATGTTTTTAGCTTTGTCGGCACTTTTATGTCTTGAGTCCGTGAGTTCGCTTGTCAATCGAACTCTAACTCCACGCCTTCCAGTGTACTCGTCAATTGCTGCTTGCAATCAACAATGGGAAGAGGCTGATGTGAGAATAAACAGTGATGGTTTATTGAGACATAGGGCAGAGCGCCAGATCATACATGCTCACTCAGAAACCTCCGGAACTAGACTTAGAGTTCCCAGTTGTACTGTACAATGATTTGTCAGTGCTGTCACATGATCAGTCCACTTGCATTCTCTTAAAGGTACAGGGTACCTCACTTTACCATAGGTAGCCTAATCTTTTTGGACACATTGTAATGTTCAAGCATTGGACCATCTAGCTATTGACTTTTACACCAACTGGAATGCCTTGCCACACTCCCTGTCCTATTCCAAGGCACATCCTTCATTGCTTTGGATGCAAAAATGTTGCCACTTTTTGCTATGAATTTATGGTAATAATTCACTGTGAGCTCCGAGATATCCTGAGGGCGTGGCACATTTCTTATTGCTTGAACCTTACTCTTGATAGGATGTGACCCATCTTTGTCCACCCTGTGACCCCCAGTAATCTACAGAGTTTGGAAACATTTCACATGCGCGTGCCTTTGCCCAATCTCCGTGCTTTTCCAAATGTTGGAGTATCTTATTCAGCCTGTCATCATGGGCCCAACCTGTTCGAAGCTGAAATAAGCAAGTCAATCAAATAGCACGCTACTCCGGGAATTCCTTGTAAAATTTGGTCCATTACCCCTTTGGAAATTCCAGGGGGTGGAAGAAACATCAAATGGCAGCCGACGGAACTGAGATAGACCCATGTGTGTACTAATCGTCAAATTTGACTTCAACTCATCGTCTAACTCAACTTGCAGATAAGCATTTGTCAGGTCTAACTTTGAAAAAACCTGCCTCCTGACATCGTGGTGAACAGATTCTCCACATTTGGTGAAGTATTGGGTGGATTACATTCTGGTATCTGGTTTACCTTATAATCCCCACATATCCCTACGCTACCATCTGACTTTGATACTACAGCTATGTGAGTAGCCTAATTACTCTGCTCTACTGTAGAGACAATGTTCTTAGTCTCAAGTCTCTTCTGTTCTTCCCCTACTTTCCCTTTTAGAGCAGGGGGTATAGGGCGAGGTCAACAATAAACTGGTCTTGTGTTCCCCTGGACCCGTATGATGAACTTATAGAAGTGGTTTGCCAGTTTCACTAAACACCTAAGGGTACTTGGTGATCATGTCGTCTTACATTGTGAATTTCATTTCTGTATGAAAAATCTCACAAATCTGCCCCGCAAAGCTCTCTCTTGACCTTCCCCAAAATTACAATGGCTGGACAGTTTTTTCAAAGCCATGATAAACTCTCCATTATGTCCTGACTGAGCAACTGATTCCTGGTTCCAAACTGATAGCTTGCTGCAATCTCCAACAGTTTGGGATTGCCGTGCTGCTTGAACTCACCCAAAATGTCCAACGCAAAGTTTTTTGGCTTAGCAGAGGGTGGGCAAATTCTTGAGCATTTCCTACACTTCTAGCTCTGCTTCAGCCAGAAATATCATCCTTTGCCTCCCCCCACCCCCTGCCCACTGTCTGATTAACAGCCGCATTATCAGGATCTTCGAGGATACTATTAGCAGTCTGGAGCCACTCCACATACATATCAAAAGACTCCCGCTCATGACTGTACTCTCCCAGACTTCAATGATACCTGTTGATGCAGTCATCTTCAGAGGTCAGTCCACCCACATGTACAAACAGCCATTCTTCTAAGACCGGCTATTTGTGCCTATTTCGCAGCAAAAAAAAAATTGTTCATCTGCTGATTTTCTCAAAACTTTCTCCAATCAAACTTGTTCGGCTAGAGAATCTTTTCATCCCCAGGCAGTGATATCTTTGCAGGACAAAAGAGAGAGCGTGCCACCCAACTAGACTGGTTTAATCTGCTTTTAGCTATATATACATACATACACAAATGGCCACAAGAGGGTGCTATTAAAGGTGCATTCAGAATGCAGCAAAACAGGTTGAGTATCAACCTGCAAATCCTTCCAATACACGCCAATGGCTGGTGGTAACAGTGGGAGAGATATCTGGTCAGCCATGTGATGGAATGAATGTTGGAGCATCAACCATCGCTATCCATAACTCCAGACTACAACACGCAGCAACCTGGACTCCCTTGAGTGAACAGTAACACATCACTAGTAATAAATCCAACTGGGAATTCAAGAGAAACATTTTTACCCAGGGAGTGGTGAGAATGTAGAACTCACTCCCACAGGGAGGGGTTGAGGTGACAAAGGTACATGAGGGATGAAGGAAGAGAAGATATTGAAGGGGTTGAGATGAATGAAAGAGGTGCTTGTGAAGCGTCAGTGCTGGTATATATCTGTTGGGCTGAATGGCCTTTTACTGTGCTGTACTTTCAATGTTATGTATGTAAATTACTACCAGTGAAAGTAAAAAAGCCAGACTTGCATTTCGGCAATGTCTTTTCACAACCTCAGGAAGTTCCAAATTGCTTTACAGTCAACTGATTATTTTAAAAATAGAAACAGGAAATACTCAGCAGGCCAGACAGCATCTGTGGAGAGAAAGGGTTAATGTTTCAGGTCAATGACCTTTCTTCAGAATGTATTGAAGTGTAGTCACTATTGTACTGTGGGAAACACTACAACCAATACGCGCACAGCAAGCTCCCACGCACAACAATGTGTTTCGACTGTTGTTGTGATGCTGATTAAGGGGTAAATATTGGCCAGGGTACCGAGGAGGATGCCCCTGCTCATCTTCAAAATAGTGCCATGGGATCTTTTATATCCACCCAAGCAGGCAGATAGGGGCCCTCGGTCTAACATCGCATCTGAGAGACCTCACCTCTGACAGTGCAGCACTCCCTCGCCTAGTGCCAGCCTCGCTTGTTGTGCTGAAGCGCTGGAGTGGGACTTTGAACCCGCAACCAAAAGTCCAAGTGCTACCCCTGTGCTCCGGCTGTGAGAGAAAGGCCAGCAGAAAGGGCAGTGACAGCAGATTCAATAGTGACTCTCAAATGGGAATTGGATCAACAGCTGAGGTGGAAAAAGTTGCAGGGCGATGGGGGAAAGAGCAAGACGGAGTGGGGCTGATTGGACAGCTCTTTCAAAAAGCTTGCACAGGGCTGGTGGGCCGAATGGCCTCCTTGTGTGCTGCATGACTCTGTGATATAACAGCTAAGTGACCCATTTTAGTAATAAGGCACCAAATGTCAAGATTTCAATCTCTTACAGCTTCGTTCCCATTGTTGTTAATCGGTGCTGCTTTCGAGTATGGCTGAATAATTTCTCTGAGTTCTGAACTCTCTTTCCTAGTTATATCACACGTTACACCAACAGCTCTGGACAAAACAATTGGCCAGAGCTTCAGTACTGACTCTGCTTTGTAGCACCCTTCAGCTTGTTAATGCCACTGTAATTGCCATTAAAATCCAGCTCACACAACTCTGATGCTCAAACTTCACACATGTGGTGTGTTAATTACGCTGATTTATAGCCACTCGTGAAACAAGAGGCAGCAGACTGCTTATTTATACTCAACAAATCGACAGGCCAAGCGAACAAGCGCTTTGGCAGTGAGTGTGTGTGTGTCTGAGTGAGGGGTGTGTGTGTGTGAGGGGTGTGTGTGTGTGTATGAGGGGTGTGTTTGTGAGTGAGGGTTGTGTGTGTGTGTGAGGGATGTGTGTGTGAGGGGTGTGTGTGTGAGTGAGGGGTGTGTGTGAGGGATGTGTGTGTAAGGGTTGTGTGTGTGTGAGGGGTGTGTGAGTGAATGGTGTGTGTGTGAGTGAGGGGTGTGTGTGAGGGATGTGTGTGTGAGGGGTGTGTGTGTGAGTGAGGGGTGTGTGTGAGGGATGTGTGTGTGAGGGGTGTGTGTGTAAGTGAGGGGTGTGTGTGTGAGGGGTGTGTGAGTGAATGGTATGTGTGTGAGGGGTGTGTGTGTGAGTGAGGGGTGTGTGTGTGAGGGATGTGTGTGTGAGTGAGGGGTGTGTTTGTGAGGTGTGTGTAAGTGAGTGAGGGATGTGTGTGTGTGTGAGGGTTGTGTGTGTGAGGGGTGTGTGCCTGAGGGGTGTGTGTGTGTGAGTGAGTGGTGTGTGTGTGAGGGGTGTGTGTGTATGAGTGAAGGGTGTGTGTGTGTGAGGGGTGTGTGTGTGTGAGTGAAGGGTGTGTGTGTGTGAGGGGTGTGTGTGTGTGAGGGGTGTGTGTGTGAGTGAAGGGTGTGTGTGTGTGTGAGGGGTGTGTGCTTGATGGATGTGTGTGAGTGAGGGGTGTGTGTGAGAGGTGTGTGTGAGGTGTGTGTGTGTGTGTGTGAGTGAATGGTGTGTGTGAGGGTTGTGTGTGAGTGTGTGTGTGTGTGTGTGTGTGAGGGGTGTGTGTGTGTGTGTGTGTGAGGGGGTTGTGTGTGTGTGTGAGTCTGTGTGTGTGTGTGTGTGTGTGTGAGTGAGGGTTGTGTGTGTGTGATGGGTGTGTGTGAGAGGTGTGTGTGTGCAAGGGATGTGAATGTGAGGGGTGTGTGTGTGTGTGAGTGAGTGTGTGAGTGAGTGTGTGTGTGTGAGTGAGGGGTGTGTGTGAGTGTGAGTGTTTGTGTGAGGGGTGTGTGCTTGATGGATGTGTGTGTGAGTGATGGGTGAGTGAGAGGTGTGTGTGTGTGAGTGAATGGTGTGTGTGTGTGTGAGGGTTGTGTGAGTGAGGGGTGTGTGCCTGAGAGATGTGTGTGTGTGTGAGTGTGTGTGAGTGTGACTGAGGGATGTGTGTGCGGTGTGTGTGTGTGTGTGTGTGTGTGTGTGTGAGGGGGTTGTGTGTGTGTGTGAGGGGGTTGTGTGTGTGTGTGAGCCTGTGTGTGTGTGTGTGTGTGTGTGTGAGTGAAGGGTGTGTGTGTGTGAGGGATGTGTGCTTGTTGGATGTGTGTGTGAGTGAGGGGTGTGTGTGTGTGATGGGTGTGTGTGAGAGGTGTGTGTGTATGCGAGGGATGTGAGTGTGAGGGGTGTGTGTGTGTGAGTGAGTGTGTGAGTGTGAGTGAGGGGTGTGTGCGTGTGGGGGGGGTGTGTGTGTGTGTGTGAGTGAGTGATGTGTGTGTGAGTGAGTGTGTGTGTGTGAGTGAGGGGTGTGTGTGAGTGTGAGTGTGTGAGGGGTGTGTGAGTGAGGGGTGTGTGTGTGAGTGATGGGTGTCTGAGAGGTGTGTGTGAGGTGTATGTGTGTGTGAGTGAATGGTGCGTGTGTGAGTGAGTGTGAGTGTGAGTGAGTGTGTGTGTGAGGGGTGTGTGTGAGTGTGTGTTTGTGTGAGGAGTGTGTGAGTGAGGGGTGTGTGTGTGTATGAGGGTGTGTGTGTGTGTGAGGGGTTTGTGTGCGTGTGCGTGTGTGAGGGGTGTGTGTGTGAGGAGTGTGTGTGTGTGAGGGTATGTGTGTGTGTGAGGGGTTTATGTGCGTGGGTGTGTGTGTGTGAGGGGTGTGTGTGTGTGTGAGGGGTTTGTGTGCGTGTGTGTGTGAGGAATGTGTGTGTATGAGTGTGTGTGTGTATGTGTGTGAGGGGTGTGTGTGTGAGTGTGTGTGTGTGAGGGTATGTGTGTGTGTGTGAGGGGTTTATGTGCATGTGTGTGTGTGTGTGTGTGAGGAATGTGTGTGTATGAGTGTGTGTGTGTATGCGTGTGAGGGGTGTGTGTGTGAGTGTGTGTGTGTGTGTGTGTGTGTGTGTGTGAGGGGTGTGTGTGTGAGGAGTGTGTGTGTGTGAGGGTTGTGTGTGTATGAGTGTGTGTGTGTATGTGTGTGAGGGGTGTGTGTGTGAGGGGTGTGTGTGTGTGTGAGTGTGTGTATGTGTGTGAGGAATGTGTGTGTATGAGTGTGTGTGTGTATGCGTGTGAGGGGTGTGTGTGTGAGTGTGTGTGTATGTGTGTGAGGGGTGTGTGTGTGAGGGGTGTGTATGTGTGTGTGTGAGTGTGTGTGTGTGTGAGGGGTTCATGTGCGTGTGTGTGTGTGTGTGTGTGAGGAATGTGTGTGTATGAGTGTGTGTGTGTATGTGTGTGAGGGGTGTGTGTGTGAGGGGTGTGTGTGTGTGTGTGAGTGTGTGTGTGTGTGAGGGGTGTGTGTGTGAGGGGTGTGTGTGTGTGAGTGTGTGTGTGTGTGAGGGGTGTGTGTGTGAGGGGTGTGTGTGTGTGTGATTGTGTGCGTGTGAGGGGTGTGTGTGTGAGGAGTGTGTGTGTGTGAGGGTATGTGTGTGTGTGAGGGGTGTGTGTGTGAGGGTATGTGTGTGTGTGAGGGGTTTGTGTGCATGTGTGTGTGTGTGTGTGAGGAATGTGTGTGTATGAGTGTGTGTGTGCATGTGTGTGAGGGGTGTGTGTGTGAGTGTGTGTGTGTGTGTGAGGGGTGTGTGTGTGAGGGGTCTGTGTGTGTGTGTGTGTGTGTGTGTGTGAGGGGTGTGTGTGTGAGGGGTGTGTATGTGTGTGTGAGTGTGTGTGTGTGTGAGGGGTGTGTGTGTGAGGGTTGTGTGTGTGTGAGGGGTTTGTGTGCGTGTGTGTGTGTGTGTGTGTGTGCGAGGAATGTGTGTGTATGAGTGTGTGTGTGTATGTGTGTGTGTGAGGAATGTGTGTGTATGAGTGTGTGTGTGTATGTGTGTGAGGTGTGTGTGTGTGAGTGTGTGTGTGTGTGTGTGTGAAGGTATGTGTGTGTGTGTGAGGGGTTTATGTGCATGTGTGTGTGTGTGTGTGAGGAATGTGTGTGTATGAGTGTCTGTGTGTATGTGTGTGAGGGGTGTGTGTGGGAGTGTGTGTGTGTGTGTGAGGGGTGTGTGTGAGGAGTGTGTGTGTGTGTGTGAGTGTGTGTGTGTGTGTGAGGGGTGTGTGTGAGGAGTGTGTGTGTGTGAGGGTTGTGTGTGTGTGTGAGCAGTGTGTGTGTGTGAGGGGTGAGTGTGTGAAGGGTCTGTGTGTGTGTGAGTGTGTGTGTGTGTGAGGGGTGTGTGTGTGAGGGGTGTGTGTGTGTGTGTGAGTGTGTGTGTGTGTGAGGGGTGTGTGTGTGAGGGTTGTGTGTGTGTGTGAGGGGTGTGTGTGTGAGGGGTGTGTGTGTGTGTGAGTGTGTGTGTGTGTGTGAGGGGTGTGTGTGTGAGGGTTGTGTGTGTGTGAGGGGTTTGTGTGCGTGTGTGTGTGTGTGTGTGTGAGGAATGTGTGTGTATGAGTGTGTGTGTGTATGTGTGTGTGTGAGGAATGTGTGTGTATGTGTGTGAGGGGTGTGTGTGTGAGTGTGTGTGTGTGTGTGTGTGTGTGTGTGAAGGTATGTGTGTGTGTGTGAGGGGTTTATGTGCGTGTGTGTGTGTGTGTGAGGAATGTGTGTGTATGAGCGTGTGTGTGTATGTGTGTGAGGGGTGTGTGTGTGAGTGCGTGTGTGTGTGTGTGAGGGTATGTGTGTGTGTGTGAGGGGTTTATGTGCGTGTGTGTGTGTGTGTGTGTGTGAGGAATGTGTGTGTATGAGTGTGTGTGTGTATGTGTGTGAGGGATGTGTGTGTGAGTGCGTGTGTGTGTGTGAGGGTATGTGTGTGTGTGTGAGGGGTTTATGTGCGTGTGTTTGTATGTGTGTGTGTGAGGAATGTGTGTGTATGAGTGTGAGTGTGTGTGTGTGAGGGGTGTGTGTGTGAGTGTGAGTGTGTGTGTGAGGAATGTGTGTGTATGTGTGTGTGTGTGTGTATGTGTGTGAGGGGTGTGTGTGTGAGTGTGTGTGTGTGTGAGGGGTTCATGTGCGTGT